>NW_010972733.1:31698-35432 GCF_000737465.1 Haliaeetus leucocephalus | reverse complement strand
AAAATCTTTTACTAGACACTATGCTTGTGAGATGATATAGGAAAGAAATAATTTTTAATGACAATAAAACAACAATGTAAGCAAGTTTAAGGTTTCAGCAAAGCTACCCATTGCTTTGATTTCTTGCAGGTGATTATAATTCTGCTGATGCCAGCCAGCTATCTCTGTAACTGTGACAGGTTACACATTAGCAAAGCATGAGCACTCTCAAAACACTGCAGTAGTATGTGATGGGATGCAACCAGTTCGTTACTACAGAAGCAGCTCTCAACCATGACAGGGTATGCAACCAAGGTATGCAACCATAGTTTTTCACTAGGATACAGTCATTCTCTATCCACTTTTATTTTGCATTACCCACCAGATCGTTCACAAACTACAAAGGGAGTTAGCCAAAATTCCTTCATGTCAACCTTAAATTAGCTACATTTAAGCCACCAAATCTTGATTCTCCTCATTTTGTGGTCCATTTTCACCAAAATAACAGAGTTTTCAGAGAAGTAAAATGTAAGAATCATCATATTGCAATGATAAGCAACTTCTATATTTGAAGTATGGAAATCACATAGATGAGAGCTTGACAACCAAAAAGTCCTCCTGCGTCTTCAGCAGACAGTGAGAATACAGAAGATACCTCTGTCGATTTTTTTTTTTCCTAAAAAAAAGAACTGGTCGTTACAATTCACATCCTTCACATTCTTGAAATCTGATGTGACCATTACTGTCACAAAATGCAGAGACTAAACTGACCTCCTAACAAAAATAAAATAGCAAATGTAGCTGCAAACCATTGCCCAGGTTTTCATTGACTGAAAGGGGAGAATAGTGAGGGTCTGCCTTTGTTGCTTCTGTCTGTAAATTAATATTACTCAGCAAGCTGATAATTAGAGCACCTTGTGGTTTTATCTGCTAGAGATTTTTTCAAATAACAAACATGGAATTAGTGAATTTAAAAGTTTTTGCAAGAAAGCACCCAAATGAATGGATTTCCAATTTCCACATAGTTTAACAATCTATACCAATATTTTATAAGTGGTAAGCCCAGGATTTGTAGATCAAAATTAGTATCTCTAAAATGCAATTTATTTGGGGGGTTTATATTTTAATACATAGATCAGATTTGGTCTTAAGAGATGACATGTCCAAAGCATAAGAAAGTGGTACAGCAAAACCATTTTTCATTTTACTAGGGCTTGTTAAAATTTTGCCTTCAGGGGAATAATTTGGAATGGAAAAGAATATCAAAATAACTGGGATTTTCCTGGGACATGTTTTTGTTTCTGTGACTCTTACCAGTCCCTCCAAGTTCATGGGTTAGACAGAAGGAATTGCTACATACTCCCTATAAACGATCTGAGCTCAGGAGCTGCAGCTGAATGCAGTACGAAAGTAATGATGTGTCCTGGGTTCAGCTGGGATAGAGTTAATTTTCACAGGACCCTGGGAGAGGGGGCAGAGCAGGGACAGCTGACCTGAACTAGCCAAGGAGCTATTCCATAACATGTGACATCACGCTCAGTATATAAATGGGGAGTGGGCTAGGGGGGGTCTCTTGGCTTTTGGTGGGGAAGTGGCAGAGTGTTGGGTTCTGGGCGGTGAGCAGTTGCACTGTGTATCACTTGTTTTGTATATTCTTTTATTAGTACCATTGTTGTAACTTCTGGTTTTGTGCTGTCCCTGTAAATTGTCCTTATCTCATCCCTTGAGGTTCTGTTGGGTTTTTTTTCTTTTCTCTCTTCTGATTCTCCTCCCCATCCCACTGGAGGGGGGCAGGAGGACTGAGCGAGTGGCTGCGTGGTCCTTTGTTACTGGCTGGGCTGAAACCATGACAGTCCTTTTTTGGCACCCAACGTGGGGCATGCAGGGTTGAGATAATGACAGATCTGGCTAGAGCGTTTTAAAACAAATTTGTTATACGCATTTCTTATATTAGATAAATAGATGCTAGTCACAATGTTGGTTCATTTGTTCACATGGTGATGTTTTGTAAGTTCTTATATGCTCTATGTATTGCCTGTGGTTACATTTGTCACCTCTAGGAGAGGGATCGGAATTATCATTTTGCCATACTGGGCAAGCTTGGCTTATGAAATGACTACATCGCTGGTCATGAGGTTAAGCTGATATCTGTATGCAGCAGTGATATAATTTCCATACTTCGGGTGCCTTCTATCGGATTTCATTGGTAATTGCACCCAATCCATGGGAAAGTTGGGGGGGATGCTTCCCCCGGTCCGTTCACCTCCCTTCTCTCCTTCTGGCTAATTACAACAGCTTTTGAGAATTTTGAATATCCTTGGGATGTGCAAGCCAGTATGCTGTTAGTGCTATGTCTCCTGAATATGTTTCAGATCCTGTTTAGGGCTACAAAAGGGTTTTTTAAAAGTACCACCCAGAGATCTGCCCCAAGACTGGATATTCATGGGTGGCATGGCATGTGGGAGGATATGGGCAGATATCTAGAGAACTTCTCACCTCCAGTGGCTTGGAAGTTCACTCCCGAACAACTACAGAACCCTCATTAAGTGGTAGAATATTTGAAAGGAAAATGCTGTGGCTATCCCAGAGACACACAACTTACCGCCCTGTGCTGGGCCCTGGCCAGTATCTACCAAACACTGCTTGATATTAGGCAGCACCCTCAGAGGGAAGAGAGGCAAAACAGAGCAACAGGCACCGTGGCTACCCCAACCCTGGTGACAGGTACTGCAGCTGAACCAGAGAACCAACCTGTGCCAGTATCAGTCGCCCATGTATAGAAAAAGAAACACACAAAGAAATCGGTTCGCTTAGTGAGAGATGAAAGTGAACCAGGGTCATCAGGAGAACAAGAGAGTTACAGATGCACGCACAACCAAACCCAACAGGTGTTAAAACTCAGATTTATTCTTTAGTAAAAGTTAGTTAGAAGTCTGGTAACATTTTATAAAACCACAAGCTCAATGATGTAAAGAGAATTAATACTACCTGACCGACTTAAGAATCCCCAAGATTTAAAGCGATGGCTCAAAACACATGTATCACTCCCCTAAAAGCTGAGGGCTCTCTCCCTTGAGGAGTTACCTGGTGTGGTGCCCCGACCCGAGGGGGAGTCCCCAACTGCAGACCCGCTGCTCCGAGGGGGACTGACTCCAACGTGTCCTCCAGTGGGACCCCGTTTATACCTCTGTCGAATCTGACCGGTGGTCATTTAATCCCTATCGGCCAGGAGGGTCACCTCAGTGTACCTGGCACATCTCGATTGGCCAGTTCAAATTTCAACCTGTGGCCTCTAGAGTTTAGGGGGTTTTTTTCCTTCCCCTTCTCCCTGCCTGGAGAAGTTTCATTTCCTGCTGGCGGGATGGGGGACTGTACTGCTACAAGGAGGAAGAGGCAGAACCTGAAATAATCACCTGATCTCTATACCTGAGTGAGTTGTGCAATATGTCAAAAGATTTTGGCCGCCACCCAGGTGAGCGCATTGTTACCTGGCTGCTCCGATGCTGGGATAATGGGGCCAGTAGTTTGGAATTAGAGGGTAAGGAAGTCAAGCAGTTGGGATCCCTGTCTAAGGAAGGGGACACTGACAAGGCGACTGGGAGAAAAACACAAGTTGTCGGCCTCTGGAGGCAACTTCTGTCAGGTGTGAAGGAAAGACATCCCTTCAAGGATGATGTTACGTGTCACCAAGGCAAGTGGACCACCATGGAGAGAGGTATCCAGTACCTGAGGGAATTAGCCGTGCTGGAGGTGAT
>NW_010972733.1:28172-31322 GCF_000737465.1 Haliaeetus leucocephalus | reverse complement strand
AACAAGGACAAGAATAAAGACTTCAAGGACAGCCAGCAAGAACTTCAATGGGTCGGTGGTCGCAGAAGCAGCCCTTCGACTCAAAGGGATCCTTCATTGCGCATGATCGGATGTAGGCAGTACTAAGATAATCAGTTGCGATCATTTTTATGTATATGTGTACTAATCTGATTAATATGCAATTACTTATTCTATATAACCTGCTTGTGCTAAAGTTGTGACATGCACGCTAGGTGGAATTATCCCCCGTGCATCCAGCGCTGCAATAAAGAATGCCTGCTTTCTAAAACTCCAAATTCAGTCTTAGAGAGTTTCTTCAACCAGCTTTTCAGTATCAAACCCATGTGGCAGAAGTTTCTGTCAAGTGCACCACCAACCTATGCCAACTCATTGGCAGTAAAGTCCTGGAAAGAAGGCTATGGACAAATGGTGGATGAACTGGGTGTCCAACTCCAGCAATATGAAGGAAGTCTCTCTTCCTCCCTACGGACCTGTGTCTCAGCTGTAGAGGAATTGTCCCGGGAGTTCCAGCAATTCAAAGTGGATATGTCCTCCTCCCCACCTATACAGGCCCACATCACAGCTTTTAGGAGTAAGCATTCCTCTGCCCAAGAGAGAGGAGATAGAAAGTACACATTATGGCTAACCTGTGGTTTTACCTGTGTGACCATGGAGAGGACATGAGGAAGTGGGATGGAGAACCTACCTCAATCCTAGATGCATGGGTATGTAAGTTGTGAGGAAAAGCAATCAGAAAAGAGGATTCTTCTTAGAAAAATGCTGCTCCAGTTTCCTGTGAGCAGTCCCCCAGAAAGAGTAGAAGGGCTGATCTCATTTCTGATCCTCTTGAAGGGACTTCTGATTCACATTTGCAAAAAGTGAGTGATGGATACTCTAACCAGGATTGGAGGGGCCCTGCCTCCAGCCAGGTGGAGGAAAGGGACAACCAGGTCTACTGGGCGGTGTGGATTTGATGGCGTGGCACGTCAAACCCACAGGAATATAAGGCTCTAGTGGACACTGGTGCACAATGTACCCTAATGCCATCAAGTTATAAAGGGGCAGAACCCATCTGTATCTCTGGTGTGACAGGGGGATCCCAAGAGCTAACTGTATTGGAAGCTGAAGTGAGTCTAACTGGGAATGAGTGGCATAAACACCCCATTGTGACTGGCCCAGAGGCCCCGTGCATCCTTGGCATAGACTGTCTCAGGAGGGGGTATTTTAAGGACCCGAAGGGGTATTGATGGGCTTTTGGTATAGCTGCCTTGGAGACGGAGGGCACTGAACAGCTGTCTACCCTGCCTGGTCTCTCTCAAGACCCTTCGATTGTGGGGTTGCTCAAGGTTGAAGAACAACAAGTGCCAATTGCTACCACAACAGTGCACCGGCGGCAATATCGCACCAACCGAGACTCCCTGATTCCCATCCATAAGCTGATTTGCCAATTGGAGAGCCAAGGAGTGACCAGCAAAACTCGCTTACCCTTTAATAGTCCCATATGGCCAGCATGGAAATCTAATGGGGAGTGGAGACTAACAGTAGATTATCGTGGGCTGAATGAAGTCACGCCACCGCTGAGCGCTGCTGTGCCAGATATGTTAGAACTTCAATATGAACTGGAATCAAAGGCAGCCAAGTGGTATGCCACAATTGACATTGCTAATGCATTTTTCTCAATCCCTTTGGCAGCAGAGTGCAGGCCACAGTTTGCTTTCACTTGGAGGGGCGTCCAGTACACCTGGAATCGACTGCCCCAGGGGTGGAAACACAGCCCCACCATTTGCCATGGACTGATCCAGGCTGCACTGGAAAAAGGTGAAGCTCCAGAGCACCTGCAGTACATTGATGACATCATCATATGGGGCAACACGGCAGAAGAAGTTTTTGAGAAAGGGAAGAAAATAATCCAAATCCTTTTGAAGGCTGGTTTTGCCATAAAAGAAAGTAAGGTCAAGGGACCTGCACAGGAGATCCAGTTCTTAGGAGTAAAATGGCAAGATGGGCGTCGTCAGATCCCTATGGATGTGATCAACAAAATAGCAGCTATGTCCCCACTGACTAATAAAAAGGAAACACAGGCCTTCTTAGGTGTCGTGGGGTTTTGGAGAATGCATAGTTGAAATTAAAGACTGATTGTAAGCCCTCTCTATCAAGTGACCCAGAAGAAGAATGATTTTAAATGGGACCCTGAGCAACAACAAGCCTTTGAACAAATGAAGCGGGAGATTGTTCATGCAATAGCATGGGGCCAGTCTGGGCAGGACAAGATGTCAAAAATGTGCTCTACACTGCAGCTGGGGAGAATGGCCCTACCTGGAGCCTCTGGCAGAAAGCACCTGGGGAGACCTGTGGCCAACCCCTGGGGTTTTGGAGTCGGGGATACAGAGGATCCGAGGCTCGCTATACTCCAACTGAAAAAGAGATATTGGCAGCGTATGAAGGAGTTCGAGCCACCTCAGAAGTGGTTGGTACTGAGACACTGCTCCTCTTAGCACCCCGACTGCCAGTGCTGGGCTGGATGTTCAAAGGGAGGGTCTCCTCTACGCATCATGCAACTGACGCCACGTGGAGTAAGTGGGCTGCACTGATCACACAACAGGCTTGTATAGGAAACCCCAATCACCCAGGAAATTTGGAAGTGATCATGGACTGGCCAGAAGGCAAAGATTTTGGAATGTCGCCAGAGGAGGAGGTGACATGTGCTGAAGAGGCCCCACTGTATAATAAACTGCCAGAAAATGAGAGGCAATATGCCCTGTTCACTGACGGGTCCTGTCGCATTGTGGGAAAACATTGGAGGTGGAAGGCTGCTGTATGGAGTCCTACATGACAAGTCACAGAAACTGCTGAAGGAGAAGGTGAATCAAGTCAATTTGCAGAGGTGAAAGCCATCCAGCTAGCGTTAGACATTGCTGAAAGAGAAAAGTGGCCAGTGCTCTATCTCTATACTGACTCATGGATGGTGGCAAATGCCCTGTGGGGGTGGTTACAGCAATGGAAGCAGAGCAACTGGCAGTGCAGAGGTAAACCCATCTGGGCTGCTGCACTGTGGCAAGATACTGCTGTTCAGCTAGAGAAGCTAGTGGTAAAAGTACGTCACGTAGATGCTCATGTACCCAAGAGTCGGGCCACTGAAGAACACCAAAA
>NW_010972733.1:26774-28162 GCF_000737465.1 Haliaeetus leucocephalus | reverse complement strand
TGCAACATATACATGGGCTCATGATCGAGGGGTGGACTTGACCATGGACATTGTCACACAGGTTATCCATGAACGTGAAACGTGCTGCAATTAAGCAAGCCAAGTGGCTAAAACCCCTGTCGTATGGAGGGTGATGGCTGAAATATAAATATGGAGAGGCCTGGCAGATTGACTGTATCACACTCCCACAAACCCACCAAGGTAAGCACCATGTGCTTACAATGGTGGAAGCAACCACTGGATGGCTGGAAACATATCCTGTGCCCCATGCCACTGCCCAGAACACTATCCTGGGCCTTGAAGAACAAGTTTTATGGTGACACGGCACCCCAGAAAGAATTGAGTTGGACAACAGGACTCAATTCTGAAACAACCTCATAGACACCTGGGCCAAAGAGCATGGCATTGTGTGGGTATATCACATCCCCTATCATGCACCAGACTCTGGAAAGATTGAATGGTACAATGGATTGCTGAAAACTACATTGAGAGCAATGGGGGGTGGAACTTTCAAACATTGGGATACACATTTAGCAAAAGCCACCTGGTTAGTTAATACTAGAGGATCTGCCAATCGGGCTGGCCCCACCCAACCAAGACTTCCACATACTGTGGAAGGAGATAAAGTCCCTGTAGCGCGCTTGAAGAGTATGTTAGGGAAGACAGTCTGGGTTAGTCCTGCCTCAAGCAGAGACAAATCCATCCAAGGGATTGCTTTTGCTCAAGGACCTGGCTGCACTTGGTGGGTGATGCAGAAGGATGGGGAAGTTCGATGTGTACCTCAAGGAGATTTGATTTTGGGAGAGAATAGCCAGTGAATTAGGCTGTATGATGTTAACTGCTAAATAACCTGCCAATGTATGTCGTTACATCTATAGTGTCTATATGCCATATCAAGGATATTACAGTAAGAATTACCCAAATGACTGAAGGATGGACTTTGAAACTGAGCCAAGTGCAACAGTGATGGAACTTGAACTGGCGCCCAGCAATTTCCTCAAGATCAACATCTTTGACCTACAGACCAAGGGCGTGGGTTGCACCAAATGTACCAGCCGCAAGCTCTGGAGGCAGCGTGCAACAATCCAATACCTCACACCATCTCTCCTATCCTGAAGGACTCTTACAACAGATGGAGGCCCAAAGTCATGGGTTAAATAAAATTGGTGGACACGTCGGGTGGATGGCCAATAGACTAAGGGAATGCTATTTGGGGAGGGGGGGCTGTCCATATACTTTTTTTTATATATATATATATGTATATAAGACAAGAAAAGTGGTGGTGATTAATTGGAAAATGTAGGATCTGATCACGATGTAGATGGTACAGAATAAGGGGTGGATAATGTCCTGGGTTCAGCTGGGATAAAGTTAATTTTCACAGGAAC
>NW_010972733.1:17817-26377 GCF_000737465.1 Haliaeetus leucocephalus | reverse complement strand
GTGAACATCCACTGTATTACATCCAAATGGAGCAGAGTATCCACACATATGGATTGAAATAAACCTGTATAAAAACAGCTAAAAGAAAATGCTATTGGTGCAACATTTAAAGCATTTGCTTTTATGATGTGCAGGGCTCCAAACCATTTGAAATCTAACTGCTGTATCCTTGAGTGGTTTCTCAAGTAGAAAAAACTGCTGAGCCGCACAAAGCCGGCTAGGGCATAATACAAAAGAGACATCTGATTCTTTCCATTTGCCAGAAGGCATTAGCACTTTGTTTTCTGTACAAACTGAGCATGCAGAATGCCACTACTAGTGATCTACACATTAATCCAGCAAAGACACCACCCAGGAATCAGCACTTTCACTGGGCAGAAACACAGATGGGGAACAGAGCGGTTTCTCCACGAGTATAGGCAGAAGTCTTAGCATTTAAGTTCAGCACAGACCACAGAAGCAGCAAAGTATTTTTCACCATTGCTTACACTGCAATTCATGTTTTCTGGTGGCACAAAAAATACAAATTGCACTGTGTCTTGGAAACAGGTCTCTGGAACATGACATTGCAGAAATTTTTTTCCCTCAACTACTTCTGAAGTTCAGTTCTTAAAAAAAACATTTCATGAAATAATATTCCCGGAAATACTTTGGAAAACAAACTGCAAAAAGTATCAGTGGAACAGATACAGACACCAACAGCCTTCCTCAAAAGTGATAGATAAAAACCCCAAATGTTTCACTCGTATGTGTGAACTTAACATGTTGAACTGTATGCACATCTGTGGTGGCTTGACCGTGGCAAACAGCCAAATGCCCACCCAGCAGCTCACTCACTCCCCCTCCTCGGTGGGATGAGAGAACTGTGGCTCATGATGAAGACTGAGGCACTGTTTAGCATTCACTGTCTTGGGCAAAATACATTTGACTTGCGGAAATTAATGTTTTTGCCAAATAAAATAGATCTGAGCAGGGAGAAATGAAGACAAACATTAAAACAGGTTTTCTGCCTTAAATACATTTTGGAAGAGGCTGAAGGGCTGGGTGGGTCCATTGGACCTGGCTGGCACCAGCTGGAACCAACCATGACCATCCCAGAGCAGCCCCTGGCCTCCTTCCACAGAGACCACCCCTGCAGTCCCACCACTACCAAAACCTTGCCACATGCACCCAATACAGCATCTCAGTGTCCATCAAATGTAGACAACAGCCAAGAAGTCATCTCAGTCTGCAACTGTAGCCTCAGGACAGACAAGTACTTTTTTTTTTCCTAGACCATCTGCAAGATGCTCTCCAGTTTTATCTTTCTGTCTCCAGATTCCATAATTTTTCTGCAAGCCTGAGTGGTCTGTGAGCCACTTTGTACAATGGCGTGTAGGTAGCTTCATATTCTGCAAGAAAGGGCAATTTGCAACACTCCCCTTTTCCCTAAGTACTGAAAAAATGACACCTGATATTCTGTATATTTCTGTCATGACCTCCCATCCCACTCCTGCTTTTTTCAATCTTTTTTTTTCCTTAGAACCTTCTTTCTCCTCCTAATTTCTATCACTATTTCCAGCATCTTTCTCACATTTTTGTGAGAAAAAAAAAATCAAATGTTAAATTAATCCAGTACCTAAGCAATATTTACCATACTGTTTGCCATTGTAGTCTATTCCCCTTACAATTTTTCCTTGTCAGTCAGTCACTATTTTGCAATGAGCAAACATTTTAGCCACCTGGCCTTGAGTGCTATCCACAACTTACTTTATGTGATTATGTTTCATTCTACTATTCATCACTGGATGTCTCATTTTAGTGCATACTCTGTTGCACTAAATTTACCGGTGCTGAATTAAACCCGTGATGGAGTTATCCAGTGACCATACTATGAACTCTGTCTTGGCTTTGTCTTGTCTTGGGCAACCTAAAGAATGTACAGAAGTTCCCATCTTACTGATTGCTGCTTTTTTGTCGTTGTTTGGGGGGCAGATGGGCTGGGGGGAGTGTTAATGAATTCAGGAAGAAAAGACAGATCTGACCCAGGCTTCAGCAGTAGCTGCTGTGGAGCTTTAACCAAGCTAAAAAGCAGTCATTTGTCTTCCTGCTTTGTTTCATGTCTCTTAGCTTTGAATCTATAAAAGCACTTTACATCTCATCTATAACGATACGTCTTGTTAAACAGCCTTTTGTGGCTGACTCTGCCAGAAGCTTTGGAAACGGCAAATAACCGTGCCAGTTTGTTTCCCTTCTCCCCACCATTGTTCTGATTACAGTAATAAATCACAAGTGAAATCCTGTGGAAGAACACGCGAGACCATGTGGTCTGAATGACAAATTTTGAATGAGATGATGAGTCAGTAATTATTTCAGAAAAAAGTTTCTGTTTCAGCCAATCCTGAAGATTTCCTGAATTCCATTTGAATTTTATTGATAGTTTCAGCTGAAATAAATAAATAAATAAATAAACAGAAAGGATTTACTTTTTCCTCCAAACTATCAGGTGGAATTACGAAGAGCCCTTAAGTTTTGGTCTGCAGAGACCACCGCAATATGGCCTCAACTACAACCACACAAGAAACACATGCCTAGTCTGGTCCTTTCTCTCATTGCTCCTTGCTGGGTGCCTGGATTACAGCATCCTTATTTCTTCCTCCTGTAAGGCAGCGAAAATAAAAGCATTATTCAGAATGCAGGGGAAATACTTTTCTTGTGCTTTCTAAAGGAATCAGGAAGAATTTTTAGAAATCTTTTAACAGTTGCTGCATTATATATGTGACAAAGTCTACATTTTCAGGTAGTACATCTTCAAAATTCCAAATTTTTCTTCAAAATGTGATTCTCCAAAGCTGGAAACATATAGGTTTTATCATGATGCTTAAACCCACTGTTTTACCGTATGTATTTGTTAATTTCAAACGTTTCCTAGACATCATATACACCTAAATACATTCAATTTGCGTTAGCAAATAGGAACTAGGGAGTGAACTTGCCTGTGAATTATAAATTGACAGGCTATTGAGGCAGAGAACAATGAACTCACTTTTGATGGCAAACACTGTGCAAGACTGGAAAAAACTTTCTTAAATAGCCAGTTTTGAAGAAAATATGGAAATATTATTCAGTTTCATATACCTCACAAATGTTCAGAGTTTCCAGTTTCTTCTTTTTGGAGGGGAAATACTCTTCTCTGTAACTGCCAGTGAAACGGTCCATTTCACTCCAAAGCTTGAAATAGAAAAAGTAAAGAGGATAAATATTAAATAGGGAATTAGACATGTAGTCTAATCAAATTACTGTCATGAAAACTACTTCACCTAAGCCATCTCTTTTAGGAGGATGCTTTTTTTCCTGATAGAAACACAAAGATCTTTGATGATAAGAACCTAATGAAAAATAACTGTTACCACTTTTTCATAATCAAATGCATCAATGAGTCTTGACTTCATAGAATTTGATGTGGGGAAAGCATAAACATAGTTTAATCTAGCAATTAGGAATGTAGCATACTGAAATGCAGGAAAGATCAAAGTTTACAAGTAGCTGCTAGTTAGGCTGTTCAGAAGAGTGTAAATGGATGGGTGGAGAGTCTTTTCTCATTGTAAGCAAAGACGCAAGAATCTGCTGAATGAATCTTACAGGAACATGCACATCAAAGTTGAAATAAGAAAAAGAGAAGATAAAAATATTTTAGCAAAGTACAATGCCTAGACTTCAGGTGAGCAGAGTTGGACTTAGGCAGGGGGAGCAGGTAGGTGGGATCCATGGCAGGCCTCTCTGAAAGGCAAAGGAGCTAAGGAAAGCTGGCAGACCATTAAGGAGAGCATCCTCCAGGCATAAGAACGGTCCGTCCAGCCTGATGGGAAGGCAGACAAGCAGGTCTGTCAGGACTCGGCTAAAAAGGACATCATGGCAGAACTCCAGCATAAAAATGCAGCATAGAGGGGTGGGAGCAGGGACAGAGTGCAAAGGAGGAATTTAGAAAAGTTGCCTGGACGTGTCGGGCTGGTGTCATTCAAGCGAAAGCTCAGCTGGAGTTAAGAGGTTCGAGGGACATCAAGGGCAACAAGAAGAGCTTCTACAACTACATTAGTAATAAAAGGGTGAACAAGGAAAATGTGGGTTGGGTGACTTAGTGGCAGCAGACACAGATGTGGCTGAGCTACCCTGACCTGAAAGGGTTGAAGGGGAAGGAGAAGGACCAGCAGTGGATGAGGGTTGAGTAAGGGATCACTTGGTGAGAACTTGACCCACTCAAGTTAATGTGTCCCAATAGGCCATACTCAGTGTGCTGAGATCTGGCTGATGTTCTCGTAACACTGCTCCCTGTGATCTTTGAAAGATGGAGGTTCAGATAGATTCCCAAAGACTGGAGAAGGGCAGTTAATCACACACACCTTCAAAAAGCCAAAGGGATGATCCAGAGAACTATGGGTCAGTCAGCCTCATGTTGACTCTTGTTAAAAGCTTGGATTGAGTCTTTTTGGAATACATTTCTAGGCACATGAAAGAGTAAAAGGGGAATGGGAACAGTCAGCATGGGTTTACCAAGGGTAAATCATTCCTGACCCAGCTGATTACCTTCTGTCATAAAATGACTGGATTTGTGGATGACAGGGGAGCAGTGGACTTAACTCGACTTGACCAAGGCTGTCAAAACTTCATGTCATAATGTGCCTGTATCCAAGTTTGGATTACTGCAGGGTGTATTGTGGGACATGTCCACTTAACATCTCTCAGTGACCTGCAGGACATAATGGAGGGCACTTTCATCAACTTTGAAGGTGACAGCAAGTTTCAAGGACCAGTCAATACAGATGAGGGGAGGGCTGTCATCCAGATGGGCAGGACAGGGGGGCTGAAAAGGCCAACAGGATCCCCTTAAAATTCAGGCAGGAGCAATGGGCAGCCCTGCCCTGGGGATGCAGACCCCTGGCAGCAATCCCACTGGGTTCTGGAGAAGGGTCCTCTGTTTATCATGCGTCAGGCCTCATCTGGGTACTGTGTGCTGTTTGGGGTCCCAGGCAGAAGATACATAGATAAAGCAGAGGAGCTCAGGGGAGGCCACCGGGACAGTGGGGCTGGAGCACTCACCCTGCGAGGAGGGTCTGCAGGGCTGGGCCTGGTTCAGCCTGGAGCACAGGCAGCATCAGAACACCTAGCAGGAGAATAGACCAAGGAGACTGGGACAGGCTCCTTGCAGAGGTGCCTGGTGGGATGCTGTGGTCCAAACAGTAATGGAGTCTGACAACACATTAGAAAGCAAAGCTTTATGGAGGCAATAGAAGAGATGAGCAACCACACAGCCATACAGCTACTCACCCAATCCCTGGTAGCAACCACAGGATCATAAGAGATGCCATGGCTCTGGTGGACTTCTAGGGACGCTTGGTGTCTGGCTCATCCGGCTGCAACAGCCAATCATGCAAATGCCTTTTGAACGGCATTGTCTGGAGATAATTGACTTTTGACAATTCTTCAAAAAGACTTCAACTTTGTAGGACCTTGCAATTCATAAATGAAAATAATTACTTCACAGAGATTTATTTTCAGTAAGTATTACTTGAATTTTTCAGGTATGTCCAATAACTGCAAAGTATTAAATTATGCATCATGTTTCACAGTCGAGTACCTTGATGCTTTCAAGACTTCAAGTCAGTTTTCAAAACACTTTCAAAGCTGTAGCTGGTTTATGTAGTGATTTTTTAAAAAGGTATCACAAATACACAACAGCTTAAATAAATCTTACCTGGGATCACAATGAATATGAAGGGAACACAATGGTGTTTTGACCTGCAAATAGATAGGAGACCAACTGAAGAAACAAGGAGGGGTTGTTGATGGCTAAAACATCCAGCCTCTGACTAATTCTTCTTCACATGTTCTCAATCACTCTTGATTAACAATATCAATTCAAACACAAAGTCAATTACATTAGTGTTTTGAATCAGAAATGCAGGAATGCATGTATTTCTGGCCACACAAAAAATTACTTTGTATAAGAGTTCTCAGAGGTACTCAGAAAGAAACTTTTTCTCCTGCCCATAACATTTCAGCTCATAATCTCAAACTTATTTAAGTTAGAGGTATGTTTTCCATAGTCAGTGTAAATAACATGGACAAGATTTTCTATATGTTTTCCTATGTTCCCACAAAGGCAGACATCTCTGTGTTGGACTCACAAAATCATGCTGTTCAAAATAAGAACTCACTAAGATACTTTTTATTATTTCTTGCCCCTCTTCTCAACCACCTTTCTTTTCCTCCATGTTACTCTTCCTCCTCTGCACATACCAGTTGAATTAGCAGACAATCATCAGATGCTGTCTTTCACTATAGAGCCAAGATTGTACTCTTAAAGATGGTAAGAGTTTCGTTTCTGCCTCTAGTGGGAACATTTCAAAGGAAATGTACTACTAATTTGAGAAATTTATTCATGTTTTTTTACTCTGTCCTGAGTACAGAAGGGGATACTCTTTTGCTGGCCTATTTTCTTCTTCCCTTCATCTTTCCAGAGTAGTATCTCTGTTGAATATTCTTTCTCTTTCCATTATCATGGTGCAGCTGAGAAACCAAAAGGCAGGAAGGAAAATAGAGCATCAGGGCTTTGAGGCAAAGCAGCTTCACATCTTGCTGCTTCAAAATTGCTTGCATTTTACAAGTTAACGTTGTAGAGTTTTCACTATATATGATACAAGAAACAGTAATTGTTCTATGAATTAAAACATAATGAGAATCCATCTCCTTTGGGACCAGATTTCTTGCCTGGCAATGTCACTATGTCGTCCAATGCAAGACAATCGTAAATGGGACTGAAAACTACATTTGTTCTCGCAGGGTGGTCCCACTGATTTCCATGAGACTGCTTTGTACAGAATGCATTACACAGTGCATGCAAAAATTATAGTACTTAGGCATTCATTAGTGTGAGACCATTGGGGTTTTTATGCCCAAACCAGCAGTAGTACATGTCACATATCCTAAGGAGCACAGCTTGTGGATTTGGTGGTTTAGAAGTTACTTTTCTTCTTTAATTCTTTGGATTTCTTCCGAGTGGCAATTCAAAACTGCCCTTGCAAGCAATTGCATCATCACCAAGGTAGGTGAAAAGAACTAGACAAGGACACTTTCACTCCTGAATCTCTTCTTATGTCCTTATTCACTACCTATCCTTGTTTCAGTTAAAAGGGAATCTGCAGTTGTGAGACAGGACCATCCAGTAAGGCAACCAGCTTCTCCTTCTGACTATCAAGGTATAAAATGCTGGTCACTCTTTCCCACTGGTGGTAGGGAAGAGATTGCTTTAGATATCTTATTGCTGGGCACGGCCTAGAATTATTTTCATCTAAAAACATGGGTTTTTTCAGCTAGAAACTTTCTCCTTCCTCTCCCCCCTGCAATCACTCCTTGCAGATACAGTCTGCAAGCAGGCATATACTTTGAACAACCTGCAAGCATTCATTGCAGACCATCTTTTCTGATTGTCTTTGTTCCATCGTTGGAGAGCCAGCCTGATTATCCAGTTGCTTCACTGGGAACATTTAAAGTATCTGCAGTGAGAAGCCAGGCTATGGAAATGCAATTGCTAAAAAACCTACTGGAAACACAGCACACAAGCATCTTGTAGCTTCACTTGCAAAAAGATGTTTTATTGATATTAAGATGATCTCAGTGCTAAGGGGAATTCCAGACTCTTGGGCTTAGTTCTAATTATTTCAGTGAGAGAAAGAGGCTGAATTCCTTTTCAAGGAGCTCCCAACCTTCAAGATCTGCCAAAAAAGCATCAGCATCACTAGGAAGAGTTCCTTGTTGTCAGACACCTCTAAAGAAGCCGTGACCAGTTAACTCATCATTAGTGAGTGTCCTCAACCGGAACAGTTTACAGTTGGGCTCTGGATGCCTATTTTGTTAAAATCTGTTATGAAGATGACTCCATCACCATGGTAAGATAATTACTGACACAAAAGAGCTCTATGGGAATGTCCAGTTGTTCAGTTCTGGAAGAGATCCCGGTGATGTCTTCTAGAAGAAACGGCAAAAGGAAGCCATCCAACCTAACAGCACAGACCCCTTGTTTTCCAAAGAGGGCATAAGACAAGATCCTCTCCACAGCCCAGTCAGGGTCCAGTTGCAGGGGTGCACTCACAACAGCTCAGCTGCAGCCCTTCCTTGTGACAGATTTCAGGCTAGTCCCAGAAAGCACCTCCAAATTCCAGCTCCTTCATTCAAGTGGCAATAGGACATAAGACAGAACTTAACTTTCAGTCTAATGTGGAAGGCACACTAACAAACAGGAGGCTGAGTTAAAAAAAAAAAAAAATCAATAAGGAAATATGAGATCTCTCTTGATTTATTTACACATATACTACCATTCTGTTTTGTTGACTTGGGAGAGATGAAAAATACCCATGCAGGAGATTAAAACACCTCATGGAGGCAGTGAGCTGTAAGGAAGCCTCAGATTTTAAGGTGGTGTAGCTTTCAGCCTTCATTTCACATAGACTAGCAGATCTCAGATAATTAGACACACTCCATTGCAGGAAATCAGCAACAAATCTGCCAGCGTACAGGACATCTA
>NW_010972733.1:16867-17085 GCF_000737465.1 Haliaeetus leucocephalus | reverse complement strand
TCTCTGGTGCACCCAGTTTTATCCCTTACCCCCTTCGAACCTAGTTTAAAGCCCTTTCTATGAGCCCCACCATCTCATGAGCGAGGATTCTCTTACCCCTTTGAGATAGCTGGATGCCATCTGTCGCTAGCAAGCCCGGTGCTGTGTAAACCTCCCCATGATCAAAAAAGCCAATATCCCACCGACAGCCCCAGCCTCTGAGCCACGTATTAACCAGG
>NW_010972733.1:7679-16698 GCF_000737465.1 Haliaeetus leucocephalus | reverse complement strand
TTAGACCAACTTCAACATTTGTATCTATCTTATCAAATACGCTCCATCATTAGTAATAGTTAATAGGGGCTGTTCGTTAACTCAGGCAGTCAAGCACTGTTTTATCAGACGGAAAACTTGCAATAAGTTCACTTAGCACCCTACGCATCAAGGTTGGAGGATGTGCATAGTGTCTGTGGCATAACAAGCAAAAGAATTTCAAAGTTATGAAAAGTGTTTCTCCCTTGCATTCAGAACAGACTTTTTAAAAAGGGAATGAAAACATTTTCCCCACCCTGCAAGAATTCTTGACATTTTCACTGGCTTGAATCAAGTTGAAATTTCAAACCTTCAAAAAAGCTTGAAAAGCAAAAATCTTGTTCAAATCAAATAAAAGGGAGTCAATCAAATACATTGTTTCAATAATTCTGAAGACTTGTTATATTTCATCTATAGTACTTGCTATAGATCATCTTTCAACTCCAAATAAGTGTCTGTTTGGCATATTCTCAAAGCTGTTCTTTAAACTGAAATGTTCGCTTTTACACTTTTATTTGGTAATGGTAATCTCATTGAAAGGGACCTTTATGCCCAATCACTTTGTGCTTTAATGACTCAAATATTTTCCTCTGAAAAAGTAATTTGAAAAATATTCAGCCAGCTGTGCTTCTATTGATGTGACTGAAGGGTACCTTTTTGCAAGGCTGATCTTCTGCAGCATTCATCCCATAATCAAAGGATATTGAAGGAAATCTTATATATCAAGTAAAATGGGAGGAAATGTAAGTACCTCCTTCATGGCACAGGTCTTACAATTACCTTATCATATCTTGGCACCATTAGACATCATTTTAAATCACAGTACTATCAGATACCTAAAAAAATTTTGATTTACAGACGTACACATTTGCTCTGGTCTTTGCATGTCTTTTTATTGTTAGCAGTCTCTAGAGTACAGCTTCATTTACTAAAATGTGGATATAGCACATCTAGTGAGTCCCACAAGAGTTCTGAAATCAAATGCCATTCACAACAAAATTGCCCAATTATTTCTTTGAAGAGCCGATTGTGTTTCATAAATGTGCATTGTGTTTGAAAATAGCAACAGGATGAATACACTGAGAAGTATCACATTAATGGTGTGATTATGTTACTGTAAAGGGCAGAGTCAGGTAACTCTGAGCCATTCAGTTTTGACAGAAACGTGTTGGGATTATCCCACATGACCTGCACTCTGAAGTAGCATTGCCCTCTTTGCTCTTTCTGACTCAGTTCTTCAGGATTTTTATCTGGCTTCTTTCAATTTCCTTCTCATTTTCATCAAAACTCAAAAAGGAAGTCACTACAGTATAAATGACTCAATTTTTTCCCTCAAATATTTCTTTCTTCCTCTGAATAATAATTATCCACACAACCTAGGAATGCCTTCACAGCACAGTGATTAAAAAAAAAAAAAAAAAAAAAAAGAAAGAATCAAAAGAAGCCAGTCCAATGTAGCAAGTCTTTAAAACTCTGTCCTTCTGCTGAGGTTTAGAAGTGTACAGAAAAAAAGGAATACAGCAGTTAACTTTGTTTCTAGGGTTTGCTATAAGTTGAAGTTCTGTTCTAGGAAAAGAGCCTGCTCAAAACAGAGATTTTTAATGTTCTTTTATGTCTTCAATTAATATATCATTTTAATGTCTTTTCTTTAATCCAAGTGTAAAATACTAATTCTTTAAATATTAATCATCCAAATACATGAAATCACAGAGTTGCATGAATGATCATGTTTTGTGGCTTTTTTCTCACTTCATTGATACTTTTTAAAAAGAAATTGGCTGATAAAATAAAACAAAAAAAGCCCATAAGCATATCAAAATGAGATATTGTTTTTTCCTGGCTTCTGAAGTTTCACGTTTACTCTGACTCTGATCAATATCTTTGCATATAGCCAATTAGAACAGGCATATCAAAGGTTAATTCCACATGAGAACTAGGTAAATGTGTTCTAGTTTTGCAAATCTTTGAATTAATAAAATGTCCAACCTATGTTTAAGCAAGAAAGAAAAAAGTGAGGAGATGATCAGAGGATCCCTAGAAGTCTGCTAATTAATGATCCTTTCCCAAACTTAAATCACTATTAATATAATTCTCAGAATTTAGTTTAAATACATATTTCACTAGGCAATAATAGAAGATAAGAATAAAAGAGTTGTAGATTCACTCATCAATCTTGTAGATAGCCTCTGACTAAAGGAAATTAGGAAACCTCTGGAAAGATACAGGGGATTATGGAAAGAAAGATGACTGGCTAGCCAGATCTGGACTATAAATATTTTGCATTGAATAGTTATAATTAAGGCCTTCATATACCATGTAATGGTGGAGGCTGTCAAACTTCAAGTTTATACACTAGAAAGGTATTCAGAAATTAGGACATGGAAGTAATTTGGACACTCATCTTGGGTCTAATTTGATTGTCAATACAAGAAAACATCTTTTTTCTGGAATGTTAAATCTTTACAGTATTCAAGAACCACAGAAATAAATTTCTGTTCTAAACAGAATAGGCAGCTTTGGACAGCACGGACACTTACAGAGCTCTCATAAATGTTACTCATATTTCCTGGCTTAAGCAAGATTGACTGTAGGGGAAGCCAGGATCCACACCTAAGTTTAGCATTTCTGATCACAGGTCTAACATCTTTTGGGTCAACGAGCTGGAGCCAAAGGACAGGATCACAGAAAAAAAGCACAGGAATAGAGGACAAAGGAACACCTCTAAGGCTCAAAAATGCATGTGTTTTGAACAGGAGCTTTGGATTTCCTTTTAACAGAAAAGCTTCAACTCCTCCAAATTTGAAATCTGAGACAAGCTTTAAAATAAATAGAGGAAATCTCTTTTTCTGAAGATTGTATTTTTGCTAGTAATAGGCATCTTTTTCCACAGCCTCATTCCTGTGAATTGTCTGCTTGAGGACACCTGTAAAAAAGCCACCTGAGCACTTAGCAATGCTAAAGCTGATGGATGAGCTTGGTTTTTTTCTCAACACTATTAATTAAGACATGGAAGAAGAAAATTACTTAGTGTTTTGCAAAATACAAAATGTATTTCTAATTAAAAGCTTCAGAGAGATGCTAAAATCATTTTCATGAGCAAATGATACGTATCCATAGAGGCACTGAGGATTTTAAAGGAAATGACAACAGGCAAAATTTAAGCAGCCAGACTCCTTCCTACTTGGAAGTCAATGGTAAAATTCTCCGCGGTATCAGCGAGGACAAGATCAGGCCAACAGCAAGTGCTTTTGAAAATTGCATCCTATGAAATCCCCACTGGCTATGTGACTATGCCATCCAGAAATGGTACCCAGTGAACTCCTTGGCAAAGCACTAGGTAAGTAATAGAGGGGCAGGAAAAGAAAAAGAATCAGTGAACAGCTAGAGAAACAAAGGGGTTTACAACTTCCAAGCACTACTTGAGGAATGGCTTTCATATATAACAGAGCCCTGAAGTGCACCCTTCTGCCATTTTTCCCCACCCAGGCAAGTACTTCTTGCGTCAGCTGCAGTGGGCTGAAACGTGCCTTGCACATCTCCCTTCTGCCAGCTGTTTTGTGCCCTGCAGTCTGCAGCACAAACTGTTCATGTGCCAGTACATTATAGGACACATTTTGCTCTGTTCTCATCCCTCATTCTGGTCCAAAGAAATTGTGTGTGTCTAAGGTTGCCCGAGCGAAAGTGACATCTGTCTGATCTCCTCTCCTCACCCTCTGCCAACCAACAGCAACAGGCAAGGCACTGTTTATCCCCACTTCTTAATATCCCAGACCAGCACCATCTGTCCCATTCACAAGACTGAGCCATAGCAGTGATTTACCCCTTAGCTAGCAAGTTTAGTGGTCATGGATCACCTCTGGAGACTGATACTCTTGCCAAATTGCTCCTTGCACAACAAATCAGTTCACTTATTTGATGGAGCTGTTTGAGGAGAAATGTATTACCTTTAATGAGAAAAAGGCTCTCGCCCTCTACGAGTAACAGCTGATCTTTTATGAAATATTGGCTTCCTCCTCAACTTCTGGCAAAGTGCTGTGCTTTTAGTTTATGAATTTGTGTATTTTGTATTGATTCTGCCTCATTCTGATTGCCAATAATTTTATCTCCTTTATTTTATTACCATTGTGACTGATGTGATCTCTTGAAATAGATTTCATTTATTTTTACTATTCCTATCACTTTCCTCTTAATTTATCTGTTGCTGTGCTAAATAAAAATCACAAAAATACTGAGGTATTAAATTTCTGTAAAGGCAGGCCATGGGATTAATATGCCAGAGTTTGATAAAATCATAGAACTGTCCACTAAACATAATACACTTGTGCACAGAAAGCAATATATTCACTATAACTGAATTATAAAAATGAACATTCATGTAGCGCACACATGTGCCAGATGTAGGGGAAAAATATTTATGCAATCAAAGCAATAAATGTCATTTATCATTCTTGAATATTAAAAGGAACTCAGTATACAGAATACTGAGTCCAGTCATTCATGATGATTAACTAATCCCTCTCTGCTCCCTCTGTCTCAGCCTCCCCCAGTCCTCTCTGCCTCCTTGTGAATTTAACTAGAAAATAAGAGTGGATCTTCCATGTACATAAATGAATATTACAGCGTGTGTAATATGATGCAATCATAACATAATGCAGCTCACAAGTCTGATTTCAGAGGGACAGAAATATAATTGTCCATAAGTTTAAATTTATGTTTATCTCAATTAGCCACACTCTCTTAGGTAAGTAAGACTCCAGCCATCTTAAAGGTTTTCTACTAAATCCTATTTCCTCAAGTTTCAATGAAAATTAACTGCACAAAATGCTCTTGACGTGTCTGAAAGAACAGTTTAGGAGCTGCAGAGTTTTACATCTAACCACCCTTGACTACGCCTAAGCAGGCACAGCTGATCAGTCTTTTTCTAAACCTGTTTTTTTGCCAGGAATTTGTTCCCCCTGAATTCAATGAGCGTTTTGCCACTGGCTTCCTTAGGAGAGGATGATGGCATAACACATTTTCACTTCTGATACAACACAATTAATTACAAGGCTATGCATTCATTTTCTCGGATATAGTGCAAAGCACAGATCAATACACATTAGGACACAGGATAATGAACTTGCTGTGAATCTCAGTTTTCAAAAAGGCAGAACTGTATGTATGCTTTTCCACTTACAAGAAAGCTCCTTTACCTGTACAAAAAGGCATGATTAATACCAGAAATCATGTTTTAGTAGCCTTGATCACAAGCGGTGTATTGAAGACATGGTACATGAGATGACGAGGTTAGACACATTAAAATAAAAACCCTGAGGTCAAGGCTGGGCTATCATAAAGGAAACCCTCATCTTATGGGTTTAAATCTTTTGCTACGGAAGGGAAAAATCTGTCTGTGTGGTATCACAAGCACCTTGGCCATTTTTTCCAGTACAGCAGATGCTAATCTTGCCTGCATAAAACACCAGAAACTAATTCCTTTGGTTTGCAGTCTTTCTTCACCCGACTTGGAAAATAACTGCTGAATACATTTGCAATAGAACCAGCTTGTCTTCCATTAGTGTCTGAATCAGGAAGTCATGCAAAAATGCCACAAGGCTTTAATATTCAGATGCTAGAGACAAATGTGTTAGTGTTTCCTGTACTTATAAAGTTTCCCTAGAGCCTCAGTCATGCACACACATCTGCAAAACCTAGCCAAAATGATCACCTCACTGAGTTACCTGTGAAATATTTGCTTGCAAAAGGACTCCGTGCTATTCCTCAGGCTAGTGAATGGGACACAGAACTATGTTTCCCATATAAGGATATCCCAGATAGACGTATGTATAGTTTTAATTATCACTGGCTACAGTTCAGAAAATCTGTAGTCAACAATACCAAGTACAATAATTAAGAAATTGCAAATACTGCCCTGTGGAAGATCCACAGCAACCTCCAAAAGGTTGCAGTGCAGCACCAGTTGTGGCCCTTGAATGCACTCTGGAGTGGAAGTGTTCCTGGAAACTAACGATAGCAGCGTCCATCCCTTTGGTGAGCAGATCACATGGGAAAGAGTGTCAATAGCACAATCATATGTGAGTGCAGACTCTGATCTCCACTGATGCCACAGAAATCTAGCAGTAGTCCAGCAAAAACCTTCAAGCTACTTCACAAGTATTGCAGGGTAGGCAGCAGCAGAACCTGGCTGCAGGGTCAGTGAAATTCCACATAAATGCAAGTTTCCTGCAGTGTACTGCTTTTTTAATGAGAAACTGACAGTAACGCAATTACTCTGCCATGACATGTAGATGCTTCATGTAAAAACGAAGACTGACCTGTGTAAGGAAAATGTCGTTAAGAAGACTTTCCTACTGAAACCTGTAAGTGAATCTGCATGGCAAACTTGTAGAATTCGAAAATGATGCTTTGGCTAAACAACAATGAGGTATTAGCAGCTGTGAGGTATTTTCTACCCGGATTGCTACCAAATGTCTGGAAGACATCAGGAGGGTCATAAGCAGGAGGCAGAAGTAAGATGCACGTGAAGACGTGTGGAAAGGAGCGCCTAGCTACTGAGCAACTCTGAAGTTACTCATACGAAGGACAAGCCCATCACAAAACACTTCACAGAAAGCACGCTATGTTCACCAATGGGCTGCAGCAGCCACCGCCACCAGGCTGAAAGCTGAAGTGGTTCACCACCACTGAAGGCTGAACAGCCATTAATTTCACCCTAGTACCTCCTGCTAATAATGGGAAGGCAAGTAGTCTCTGTGCAGGAGGAGGAGGATCACCCACAAGCCACTCCAGTTTGTCACCTCATGTCATACCTGTACACAGCACGAATCAAGCATGGCAACACCTTTAGACAGTAAACTTCTAATGCAGCACCAGCAAAAAAGTGTGTAAGCAAAATCCTGTGCCTGGGAAGGGGCATGAGTACTGTGTGTTGTGCAAGGGAAGAGAAACTGTAATTGCTGCTGCCTGCATTAGCACGACAGCACTTGTCATTAGCTCAGTCAGTGGATTCAGAATGGGACTGGTGCAGAATTTTGCAGAATTACTGGAGGGGGTGAGAAGTGTGGCAAGTGCAAATATCACTTGAAAAAAAATGAGGATTGCCCGCTGTAAAGCAGAAAGACTTAAAATGAGGTCCAAATGTGCGAAAATAATGAATGCTGAGGGAAGAATATATCACATATATCTGAAATATATCTTATCTATCTGGCACCTCTGTTCTTCCTGCATCTGCCTGTAGGAAAAAAAGATGTTGAATGGGAAAAAAAAAGTCATATTTTACTTTTTATACTAGATGTAGGTTTCCATCCCATAATGCCACCAAAGTTAAGACTTAACCACATCCAGAAACTATCAACTGAAAAGAAACAAGTACTAAATCTCATTGTCAAGGGTTAAAGCCACATCCAAAAAATTGAAATTTTCAAAATTGTAATGTCACTCTTCAAGAAAATATTCTGGACTATAGTAATAACTAACATGGAAATTTCTTATTCCAGTTATTCATTTTTAAATAGTTGTGTCATAAATAGAAGTTCACAACTTCTGTTTACTTCTTCAGAGAAGAAGAATGACCTGATTATTCAGAAATACCACAAACAATTTTCACCAAAACCGCTGTTCAGAAAACACTTCAAATGTTCAAACATTTAATGGGGTAGAAACATCATCTGAATAATAAAGCAACTCTTAGGAAATGGACCACGTTTAGTATTCAGTTGTCAGTTCTTTCCACTGTCACTTCAATTTCTGAACTGGACCATGACTGACTACACTTTTATAAGAGGAAAGTGTTAGAAGGCTGACCTCCAGGACCAAATATTTGAGCACCTCTCTCAGTTTCCTTTGGGGGATGATTTTGCAGTTCACACTTACTCATATAACAGATATTGGGATACTCCCCATCCTGGTACTAACTATTGCCACTTCAACAGAATCAGTTGAATTATACCTTCCAAAGGTCATCTTCTGAAAACTCAGCAGCTGGCAGTGCAACTCAAGAGAAAAGAAAAAAAAAGAAATCTCTTTTTAAAGAGGGCTTTGCTGCCCCATGCTCTCAAAGGTGCAAAGCATTGCAAAGCCAAGAATAAAAAAAAAAATTCTAGTATACTAGAACACATTTATTTGTTTCCTTATTTCCTCACCTCCAGGAGCTCTAGCCAGGGCTCCTATCTGTGTGGGAAAGACACAGTCAGGCATGTGACTGCTCTGCCTTTGTGTGAGTCCTTCCAGTCTCTTGGCAGACTTTTTGCCACATGCTCCCTCCACTCACCTTCCTTAAAAGCAGTAAGTAGTATCTTCTCAGCCTGGTGAAACTAGACAAAGCTGAGGTGGCTGCATCCTTCTTCATGCTTTCCAACCTGTGCTCCAGAGATTACTGGAAAACTTCCTCTTTTTTTGCATGATTCCTTTCAGGAGATTTTCACAGCCTTTGTTGTTTAATTCTGTGTGGCTAAATGAACTACAGACATTGCCCGAGTTGTAACACAGGCTGTTTAACTGATGGTTGTCCAGGCTGGAGGGGTAGAAGGGCTAGATCATGGAGGGATTCCATCCCTCTAAAGCTTACTGCAGGTTTTCTGGACTTCAGCTTCAGGTGTTGAGAATTTAAAGGGGATTCACACTCCATGAAGAGAGAACAGAGTTAACAGGTACTTCAACAACTCCCTTTTAGTGAGCGCACACACACACGCGCGTGTGCACACACACACGCGTGCATATACACACAATTCCTGCACACTCACACACAAAAGCACAGAGTACATCTTGGCCTTTGCAATGCTAGCAAAAATCTGCTGTTCATACAGGCAGCTTTGAGGCAAAATTATCACACTAATGAAGTCACCACTGGCTTTGTACCATGCTTGGCATTAATCTGTGCCTGTAATACAGCACAAAATGCAGGACTGCTTCCCATATTTTCATCTCTTCTAATGGAGAAAATTCCACCATGCATTATTCATTCTTGGGGTTTGGGGGGGGGGGGGGGGGGCGGTGGGGGAGT
>NW_010972733.1:0-7669 GCF_000737465.1 Haliaeetus leucocephalus | reverse complement strand
TTGGGGTTTGGGGGGGGGGGGGAGGGCAGTAGTGTGAACTGTATGTTTCTTTAGTCCAATCTCTTGGAAGAAAATCTCTTATCTTATTTCTCAGAAAAAGAAAGAAAAAAAGTAGGGGAGGGGGAAAGGGAGGAAAAGGGGAAAGCGAGGGGAAAATCTTTGTATCTTTGACAAGATAATAGAATCAAAATCAGTTCTGAAATTAGCAGAGCTTTGGCTCTTCAGGGAAATTTGGCTAAAATCACCTGTAAGTTTCACGGGGACATGGCTTAGCTCGTGTTCTGAATGTACTGCAAACGGATCAGCACAGAGTGCTGCATGTATACCACGGGACAAGAGTCCTAGCCTCATCACTGTACCTTTCTTTCTGCTGTATTACCTCCCTGATGGACAGATCCTGATCCTTCCCGATCCTGACGTTGGTGCAAATCCAAATGCATTTCTTTTTATTCAGAGGAAACCCTCCAGACCTACACTTCTGTGACTGGATGCAGAATTTGGTTTTGTCGTATACTCATTTTTGGAAGTAGAGTCCACCACGCTTTAAAAAGCTGGAGGAGAAGAATTCCTGAGTCTAGTTCAAGGTTATATTGCCAGTCAGAGTATTACTGTGAATATTTTGCAGCCTGTTTATTGTCCCATTAAACAGATTGCAGAGCTCTTACAACTGGTACATCAGATACTTTTGCTTATCTGGCTACAAGAGTCCTTTATTTTTTAATCACTCTACGTGTTAAAGGATTAATTTTTTTCCCTATAATGGTATACTGCAGAATAAAATGTAACTACAGTCAGCAAGATAGGATCCTGAAGTAATTGGTAGCTATTACTGAACTGGATAGGGTGGGCTGAGATCTTGTGAGATACCTAAATCTTCTCTCCTATCCAATACTGGTAAATTCAGTTCAACGCAATTCAAACTAGTGATGGTAAACCAACTGATGGAAATCCAGAATAAGGACTGCTCTGCAAAAGGTAGCCTTTGATGAATGGCTGAAGAAGCAGTAGTAGTTTTGTCTAGAGGGAGAACAGCCAGAGATACAAGTCTTCCAATATGCAGAAGATAGCTTCTGATGAGAAAGAAACAAACTTCCTTGAAGAGGATAGCTTATTGGAAAAGAAATTAGGAACTCAAACTGGAATAAGGGGGAGGTCTAGGAAAGAAATAAAGGAGAAACATAAGCTATAATTACCTAGAGAGTCTGCTTGGATTGCTGTTTCCAGAGGAAAGGGAGGAGTCTCACTGGATGATGTCTCAAAACGTCCTCCAGCCTTCTTTTTCACAACTGCAGTTTGTGAAGGTGCTGTCCTTCTCTCTAGAATCAGAATCACAGCTAGTTACAAGCGCCTTCCGTAAGGCTCAGTAAGAAGCAGCCTGGGGGTTTTTGCTGCAGAAACTTGGGAGTTCCCCTTATCAACAAAAAGTGGTCAACAAAAATTTCTGTCCCATCTCACTATTTCATTGCAGGCCAAAAAGAGTTAATCAAGAAACAGACAAGCCTATAGATCTTCCATTCTATAGCACTTGGCATCTCATTTGGCTCTGCAAGTCAACTCATTTGGAGAAGATGCACCTCCTTCTTCATCTATTTCACACCCTAAAGGCCCCAAAGGCCAGCTAAACGGACCAATGGTTTGAAGCAGTAAAACAAACCCGTTCTATAAATCCACTAGGAGACCCAGGCTCTACAGGCATAAAACCAAACACAAAGACCTCAGTCTTTCTGAATACAAAAACCTTTTCATCTAACCCCACTGAGAAGAGGATGCAATAAGCTGATGAGGTGTTAGTAGACCACAGGGCTGTGTGAGCTCACTGTTCTTGCATTACACCAAGCTAGCTGGGAGCCCACAGGTGCAAGACTCCATGGAGAGCTTGCTGGAGATCATACGTATCACATACACTGCTCAGGAGAGGTCATTAACTGGAGCATGCTGCCAACCACGTCAGCTACCTGGCCTTTGGGTCCTGTTCCTCCTCACTTTCCATGCAGATGGAAATACATCCAGGATGGGGGACAGGGAAAGTGAGGAACAGCTGACCACGCCAGACATATTTGGAATGCCTGCATCGTATTTCTAGCAAAGGGAGCAGAACATCATCTCCTGGGAGAGCCTGACAGAGTAACACGATTCCTTTCTCATTCTCTAAACTCCAGAGCAGCTTAGATATCTGCATGAAGCACTGATCTCTTGTGAGAGGCCAGCCCTGTGTCAACATGGCCTTCTTCTACTCAGAACAAGGTATCTGGAAACCATGAAAATTTAGGGCTTCACCTCGAAACTAGACCTACTGGAAAGAAAAGACAAAGCCCAAAGAAAATGCAAGTCTGGTAAGCCTGTAAGCCTAAATCTATACCCTATTTCTAAATCTAGCTAACAGTGTACGCCCACCAAGATGCCAGTCTGGGCTTTGTGCCTGGGTTTCTTTTGCACAGAGATGGAAGTCAGGAAGAAGCTGATAAAAGCCCAGCTCTTCCCTGGTTCAGGTGCTCTTACATGCCAGAGGATGCACCCTGACGCAGGAAAAGCCCCAGCATCCTATGGTACAGCCATGACAGTGTTCAGCCGAGAGCTAAATTACAAATTCATTTCAAGGCAAATGAGTGTAAATACCCTGAAACCTAAGCTGGGTAGCAACTTCTGGTAGATAGGTTCTCTGTTCATTTTATAACCATATTCCTCCCGGTACCCACTCGGGGGGAGACAGCGTCATTTACTGTCCATGAGTGAAATGTTTGTCCGGGGCGAGTCACTACAGGGAAAGCTCTTCTTCAAAAGCCACAGCACTGCCCTCATTGTGTGGCCTTTACCATGCACCCCAAAAAACCATGATACAGAGATCATTGACGGAGAGTGTGTGTTATCAACATGTTGACAGGAGGGAATGAACAGAGAAATTTATCTGCACAGTTAATTTCCTGGCCCAACACAAAGAGCACGAATTTCTGTTAGCTGCTCATGCTCCTGATTCTAGTGCATTGATTGAAGCCCCTTTTAAGAGACAAGGATGACAGGGTTGCAATGAATCTGTGAAAGTCTCGAGCCGATCCACCAATCATTGTCACGGACTTCAACTGGGTTATTTACTTTGTTCAGTTCAGAAATGATGAGTAACGTGTCCATTTGTGCCTTTCACCATATGCCCAAGACACTTGTCATGCTATAAAAACACTAGTTTTAAGTAGCAGTCTCCTGTGCAATCTCATCAGACCTGTTCCTTAGTGCATGTATGCCTTTCTTCTTTTTTCTCCAAATGTTTTGAAATGAGCACAAATTAGAAATAAAATGAAACTGGCAGTTCAAAAAAAGGTTACTCTTCTCAAAACATAAATAAGATGATGACGTTTCAGTAAAGAGTGTATTTTGTTGCTTAGTGCACAAGTTAGAAGTAATTCCTTCATAACCTCTCATGTCAGGAAATCAGTTCAGCAAAAGCTATTTTCAGCTGACAATTCTGAAATAAGAGATCAGAAATTACACCCTAAATTCACACGTCCAATAATAGTAAAAAGATAGATTCATGTGGAGCTGATCCAAAACTTTTGGTTGTATACATTTTTGTTGTTGAAAAATGCCACTGAGGAGCAAGAAGTAATATTTTTTATTAGACCAAATGACTGTAAAGATACACAAATAAATAAATAAATAAAAGACATTACTTTTTTTTTCTGTCAAACACAAAAGGCAAAGAGCAGGCTTACTGGACTTGTAACCTTGTATGCTTTTTTCTAGCTATCAGCAGTGAACCTTTTGAAAAATATATTTTTTCTGCAAGCTTTACCTCTTAAAGCTGTCTTAGCTTTGTTACTTTATGCCCTCCTTAACAAAGCAGCAAATGGAAAATCTCAATGGATTAAATGCTCTAGTTTGTCTCAACATCAATATTTCATGAGGGAATTACACTCAGTATGGTCCACTCCTCCTGCTCACTATGCATGGATGGACAAGCAGGAGCGGGTCAGTACTCATAGCCCATGACGATGTGCACCAAATAACACTAACGTTAGCTAGTTCTTGCAAGCCCAAACTGCTATTACTCCTCACTTGCTTCCCGTTATCCTTGGCCTTCTCACTCTCCCCACCTGCACAGCATTAAAAACGTAACGCTTAGAAATACAGCTTTTTGGCTCTGTGGGTTTTCCAGCGGCGTATTTTGGGCCGGTGGCATTTAATGTCACCAGCATTGAAATAACCACCTCTTCCATAGCACTTTTCTCTGTAAGTCCCAAAGTCCTCAGGGACACATGACTCTCGGAGGTTTTCAGATGGGGAAAATGAGGCACTGGTGGAAGTGAGATTCGGCACCGCAGGCCAGTGCCAAAGTTGGAGCCGAAATGCAGCTCTCCCAGCTTCTGCCCCTGCACTCTCTGCTGCGTCTCCGCTCCTCGCAGGCACAGTGAAGGCGACTTCTCCTTCCTGAGGTGGAGCCTCACTGGAATAATTGGCGTACAAATTATGAACAGCCCTGAACACCAGCCTTACTTGCAAGAAGTAGAAATGGTCCTTTCTCCAAACCAGCAGGTTTGGTAAAGATTAGATGGGATTGACACCACTCTCTCAAGACACTCCCTGCCTCCCACAGGCAGAAAACCCTTCAGGGCTCGATCGTATTCCTCCTCTTTGCTGCACCTCAAGCAGCGTGCAGAGCAAGGGGACTCTCCTCTGGGATTTCAGAGTCGGGCACAAAGAGATCTTGTTCCTTTTGACCAAACCCAGCCGTACAGCACATAAACCTTCTTTCTCCTGCTCTTTTCCAGGGCTGCCAGCCTGGCCCCGCTGCTGGGACACCCCCAAAGTGTTCAGGCCAGCAGGCAGGGGCGAAGCAAGGGCAGACATGACTCATCAATAGAAATATAAGAAACGATGGTGGCCGCTGATGGAACACCTCAAATGGAGCAAACGTACGAAGTTTTACCAATCCTCATCCTACATGGCCTCTACTTGAGAAAAAGCTGTCACACGCACAGCCCACTGCCTACTGACTTAAAAATGCACAGCCCTCAAACTAGAAAGCTTTTAGCTACCAGCACGTTGCAACCACCGACTGAAATTGTCTCCACATGCAGACTGCACTTTCCAGCAATAGCCTGTGGGTTGCACAGAATATGTAAAGGTCAAGCGTGTCATTACTGAAGGGCAAACCCACGGCCACAGAACTGTCCTCAGGGAGCTAGGACAGCTTGCGATGATTAAGATTAGTGCATATTTGTGTCATCCGACCCGGAAAAACATCAGCTGTTGCAATGAAGAAATACCGGTTGCTGGGAAAAGAGCAGCCTCCTTCCAAACGTGGGCTGTTTCTAACGCACTTTCTAACGCACTCTGCCCTGGCGTGGCAGCCCGTGCCTCCAGCTGCTGCAGCAAGACCTACCTGGAGGCCGAATGTCAAGCAGATTGGACAGCGCAGCTGCCTCACTCGTTCCAAAAAGCGATTGTTAGGGTCACTGTCCATTGCAGTATCTGCTGTAAATGGCAGGTGTAATGAAGCTAACCATTTCTGTTTGGCAGCGTTGTCATTGACTTAAGTTCTGTTACCACTTTCAACTGTTTGTAATCATGCACGTGACAAATTAGGTAGGGCTGCAGGAATTAAAAAAGAATCAGCTCTGAGAAACGAGAAGTAACTTCTCAAAATCTGGATGGCCACCACATCCCAGTGAACTACAGGCAGGTGTTTGACACTTGCTGGCAGATCGAAGGCTTGCACGGCTACCTTTTGGACGCACAGCAACTGCTGCCTAACTGACATCTCAGAAAATTATTCTCTCTGTGAAACAGCTCAGAAAAAAGAAATAAACCACCAAAAGCTACATAACTGAACATATGGTGTGAATCAATGACATGATCCATGCATGGTTAAAAACAAGCATGGATGCTGCTGAGCATCTGTATGCAATTGTGGAAAGAGACTTCCTTGCCTGGAGTTGTTTAAATCGCATCTGAGTAAGACTTGTCAATGCAAAAGATGTCATGTGAAAATGGTACTCTCTTATGGAGCAAACATAGACACCTGTGAAGAACTGCACGCAGCCTAATGCTTAATGGTCTGGATCTTCTTGACAGAGCGTTCTAGCACCATGAACTAAGCGAAAGCTGCAAATCAGAGGACAGAAGTGCTCGATTTCAGGGAAAAGGAAAAAGCAGAGGAAGGCCCTAACACAAAGCTGGTAAAAACACACACACACGCACACAGAGCAAAATACCTGTGAATTATTCCCTATGTTACCCAAACAAATTTTAAAGTGTGGTTCTTATTTTAAATTGTTCACGCTTTCCAGCGTGACTTCTTTATTACACCTGACACAGAACCACGAGATCCGGTCACACAGGTGACAGCTCGTGCCAGATCAAGGTAGCTGCCTTTGAGCAGAGCATGGATGTTCCCCTCCTTCTGTAACTTCATTAGCGGTTCTCTTCAAAGCAGCAATCACACACCTTTTCCAACACTCCCAGGAACATGTAAAAAACTGAGTACCCAGGTAAAATTTTCTTTCTCCCCTTTCTGCCAGCTGGAGAACAGCTCTCAAGACAAGATACTTGACTTCAAGGTGGTTTTGTTTCCTCGTCGTCATTCCTCCTATAGGAAGTTGATCCCTGAACCCTTGGCTGCATTTGACATTGATATAACCAGCTACATAACACCATTGCAATTAATGGAATGCTAATTTATACCATGAGTCCACATGTTCATGCCAAGGGTTGGATTTGCTATTTAATCCAGCAAAACTCATCTGAGATCTTTTTTTCAATGCTACGCAAAGGTGCCTGATTAGCTTTCAATACTGTGAAATGAAAAACAGAGCAAGATATTTTGTTCCATATTTTGTGCTAGTGGCTTAAGCACAGCGGTATACCTGTTCCACAAAAGCTTTGAAAGGCATACAAATTAATTTATGTATCACAGAAACCATCGCAATTTCCACATCTAATTAGCACAGTGTGGCAACATTCACAGTGATATGCTGTTCACCATAATCTTCTTCGCAAGAGTTTATTTTCTGCTTTCAAAGTAATGTTAAGGAAGATAGCCCATCTCACATTCTACACATCAAGCCATAAACATTCATCAAGGTGTCAGCAGAGAGTAACAGTTCTAGGCCGTCAATAGTTAATCTGCAGTAGAATTAAATCATAGGCCATTAGACCCAGTTCATCAAGTCAAGAGTTCAGTGCAGGTGCTGAACGGGATGTCAGGAAGCTTCTAAAGGAAGCGTATGCAATCTCCTGCCCCTTTTGACCATGGCAATACCACATAGGATCTGCATACGCACGCTACATATGCACAGCGCCACCCCGCAGCACACCTTCTCGCTCTTAAGAACGGGCTGCATCAGCACATTGAGAAATTGTGAGAAATCGCCACACTGCACTCGGGGACAGGCTGCCTCGACCCCATTGCTTACGCGACAGAGAGTCCACCACAGGACCAAAGGGCTCTCATTAGCTTTCAGTGACGGGATAATTTCCAAGAGCTCTGTCCACGGGAACTTTGCGTAACCTGCCAGTAAAAAACACACCTGCTGACCTGCTGTCCAAGGAGCTCTGCCCCTTGCTCCCCGTTCTCATTTGTGGAGACATGCCCAAGCCATCAAAAGGTGAAAATGAAAGGACTTATGAACGTCTGTTAGCAACCTGACATGGTAGCCATGCTCTTCATTAAATGACG
>NW_010972732.1:120236-128789 GCF_000737465.1 Haliaeetus leucocephalus | reverse complement strand
GTCTGTCAGGTGTCTCTTGTCACATTTCTCCCTCCTACTATGTGTTCCACGATTAATTGCAGGCCTTCTCTCTGCTCTCTGTACCTCTTGCCTCCTACCCAACACTGTTACCAGCCTGTTTCTAGCCCGTGAGTGCAAGAGGAGCCTGGAGGCAAGGCGTCCTGCTTCCCGGACGTGCTCAGGGCGGCACGTTTCAAAGCCATGCCCCCCATCCCACTGTATGTCTGTACTCTCCCGCCAGCCCGCTCTCTCCAGGAGACGCAAGGCTTGCTCTCGATGGGTACTCCTCCTCCCAGGCTGCCTCAGCCGCTGCGTAAGGATGCTCCAAAGTGCTCTGCAGATCCTTCTTGGTCAGCCGGGCAGGGCTAGGGGAGATGACGGTCCAAGCAGCATCCTCCAGCCTACTGGGCACATCTGTTGGTGCTGAATGCAGTCAGGCACCCTGGGACTTTTCTAGGCCCCCGACCTACTCCAGTATCTTCTCATCCTAATCTGACTTTACAGGCTTTCCAGGGAACCCTGCAGACGAAGTCTGGGCCACAGGTCCCACCATGCCTAGCTGCAAAACGTGGCCCTCATAGCTGTCTTTCTTCTGCTCCTGGTGCTGACTGCCCTGATCTTCTACCATCACTGCAAGCCTGTTGTGCGATTTGGTGTACTACTTACACAGAACTTGCTTCGTATAACTTGCTTAGCATTAGTAGCTAAATTTGCTGAAGCCCTAGGCTGCAAGCTGTGAACTTGCATCCAGATACACTGAACTTTTACCTAGTTAAGTAAAAGAAGGCCCCAGAGCTGGTTCGAGCTGGAAGACCAGGAAGCAAGGAAGGCCGCTACCGTCGTCAGCTGACGCAGCAACCTTAGAGAGAAGAGAAGAAACAGCCCGCCTAGAGACAACGAAGGGACCCAGTGAAGAACGGGAAGACCCCAGACCCTAATACTACTACTACTGGTCAGAACTGTTGCGTGAGGAGTGAGGAACTTGGACTGTAAGGGTATAATTGCCCAGGGGCGTCTTTGTTGGGCATCCCTCTTTGGAGGCACCCAGCTGGAGCTGCTCTGCATGTCAGATAAATATGCCACTTATTTACTCGGTGGATTGATTGGCGACTTGTCTTCTTTGAGCAGGAACCGAGGGCTAAGCCCTGTTGAGAGTGGCATAATTCCTGGCAGGCGGCATAATTCCCTCAACAAAGCCCAAGGCCACCTCCCAGCTGGGCAGTGGTGAGGCTGAGGACAGGGCCAGAAGTGGATCTGGAGCTACATGTGGATGATGCAGAAGACTCCAGCCAGGTGATCCCACATAAGTGCGCAACAGCTGCCACAGGAGAGGGACTGACGGGAGGAGCCTGCCCCGAGCAGCCCTGACTGCCCACCCCAGCCGCCTCTGAGCGGCAGAGCCATGGGTTTCTGCCTCTTCATCCCCATCCACTTGACTTACCTGCTGTGGAGGAGATAAGGGGTGGGCAGCTAGCCCTACGGGGCAGTCCTGGGCTGGAGAGCACTGCAGGAACTTCAGCCCAGGGGGCTGGAGTTTTCCAGGCAGTTCCTTGGGAAGGATGAAGTTTTCCAGCACCGGAGGGGTGGGCACACTGCCCCTCGTGATCTGGGGGCTCCCTGTCCACCCTGTTGGCCTCAGCCTGCAGCAGACAAGGCACCCAGCAGCCCCAACCAGGGAACACTCTTTGTGCTGCCCCAAATGACCCTCTTGTCCTCCATGTATGTGGCTGCACGACCAGGCTCGCTCCTCCGCTTGCTGTGCACGCAAGTAAAACCGGTTTGCACAGAGGGCACTGGCTTTGTCCCAGGGCTGAAGTTCCTTATGGTGGCTCCAGAGCGAGGGCAGTGGTGCGCGCGCAGGCGTGCGTGTGTGCGTGTGTAGTGAGAGGGGCTGGATGCTGCACACCAGCACAGGGAAGAAGGCCTGGCCCTGCCTCAAAATACACTCGGATCTATGAAAAAGGAGGGTTTCTAGTGTCCCTCTGCTCTCCCCAGTAGGGAGTTTTGCTGCAAGACTCAAAAGAGCTTCTGGGATCAGAGGGGTTCTTTTTGGCAGCATCGGGTGTGTGAAATCTGAGTCAGGATTGAACATCCCTGAGTCTGCCACCAGCAAACCCCCCGAGGCGAGCAGCCCTGACCACTGCCTGTCCCACAAAGATCTCCTGGGAGGGTGGGCCCTGGCTCACATCCCTCTCCCATCACTTCCTCGCAGTCACTAGGACACGTCTCTTCCACAGGCGTCCGCTGGTCCTGGCTGGCGGACTATCTGAGCGACGCGTGTTCTCACCTGTACGAGAACTTCCCACAGGCCCTCCCGTACGTCCTCCCTGGCACCCTGGTGCTCCTCTGCTGCCTCACGTACGTGTGTGGTGGTCCCTTCCTCTGGGGCAGGTTTGCTCCTCTGGGTCCTGCTCTCTGGGTCATAGCTCCGGAATCCCCACTGTCATGAGCAAGACATGGCAGCGAGGAGGTGCACCTCTGGCCACCTCTGGAAGATGCAGCAGGAGAAGATTCTCCAGGGAGGATGCTGACCAAAAGCTAGTCCCCAGTCTACGAGGCCACAGTTAAAAGTAAGTTTAAAAAAAAAGCAGACAGGGCCCCAGAGCACAAAGCTCACATCAGAACTTTCCCCAAGTTTCCAGATCAGGGCGTCTGCTCAAGAAGTAAGCTTTCTGGCTCCATTTGTGTACAAAGTTGATGCATTCCCGGTGACACGGTCTGAATTCCCCTGTGGGATGTGTTACGGGCAGACCCCCAGCACCTTTCCCGCCTCTGAGCACCCGCCTTGTGAGGGGCAGGGCTGGGCTGCCTTGCCGCAGCAGAGCTCTCCCCTCGGTCCCTGCCCAGGCTATGCTGCTGGGGCTCTTTCCTCCCGGCAGCATTACAGCAGCTGTCGGAGCCGGTCGCATCAACGCCTGCAGCTCCCACACCTCCTCTTCCCCACGTCTCACAGCACTCCGGGCTTTCTGATAGCCCAGTCAGTCAGGAGCAGTTTTATTCCCACAGGGCAGGAGAAAATTGCTGTCAGAGCAAGATGGATTTTCTTTCTTTTCTTTTTCTCCTCCTCTTACTCCCCTGCTTTCTTGTTTCCTTTCTCTAGGGATTTATGGTCGTCTTTTTTCTTGTATTTCTTAGGGTAAATTTAGACCGAGGCAACCTGGGGAACTCGTCGAGCAGCAGCGTGGGAGTCCGGTGCAAGGAAACCTCAAAACCTGCAGGATCCCAGGGATGGCGTGAAAAATCCTTTCAGTGATTATCTTCAAGAAGATTCCACCAGAATTAATTTCCCATCCCCCAAGTCATTTTTGAGTGAGTTGTTCCACCCAGACAGAAAGATAGGGTAATTGAAAAGAATGTGGAATTAACACTACAGGCAGGGGGAAATCGGACTGCCTGGCCTCAGGTTGATCCCGGTTGGCATTAGAATAATCAAACAGACAGAGATAATTGCCAAACAGTGGTTAGAAATCTGATAAATGTGATTAGAGCTTTGGAGGAGATGAGAGTAAAGCGAACTAAAGTACAGGAATGCAGACAGAGGCCAGAGGAACACCCCAGCGACTACTGGGGAAGATTGTGACAGGCTTTGTTGGCGTATGGGGGAATGACTCTTCAGAATTTCAGTAATGAACTGGCAGCAAGTGTGTTTGTGGACCAAGCCACCTCTGACATCTGCAGCTATTTTAAGGATCACATGCTGGCGTGGCAAGGAGAAAATTTGAAAGATGCTGCATTACCTGGAGGTTCTATACTTGTACAATATGTAGATGATTCGTTAGTTGCCAGCAAGACATACGAAGATTGCTTGAAAGATACTATTTGTCTATGTACTGCTTTAGCAGAAAAATGTCACTGTGCATCTCCTTCTAAGCTTCAGCTGCGTCACCAGGAAGTGAAATATTTAGGATTCGTATTAAAAGAGGGACAAAGGTTAGTCGACCCAGAACGGGTCCAGGCTATTGTAGAAATACCTCGACCGGTAACAAAGATGCAATTGCGAGGATTTTTAGGTGCAGTAGGATACTGTGGCTATCGGGGCTAGGGGAGTTAAGTAAGCCATGGACAGAAGCTACCAAGGCAGAGGAAGTGGAGCCTGTACGGTGGGGTCCAAAGAGAGAAAAGGCTTTCCAAGCTATAAAAGGAGCTTTAGCTTCTGCTCCGTCATTAGGATCGCTAGATTACTCCAAGCCCTTTAAACTATTTGTGCCAGCAGAGTCCTTACTCAAAAGCTGGGTCCGCACCGCCGCCCTGTGGCTTACCACTCGACTCAACTGGATCCTGTAGCTGCAGGGAATAATTCCTGCGTTAGAGTGATAGCAGCAACAGTGACTACCATAGAAAGCAGGAGACCGTTAGTCCTGGGTCACCCAACAACCGTGTATGTCCCGCATGAAGTGGAACTGATTCTTAAGCAACATGCTACGCGAGCATTGTCCCCACAAAGAGCACATCGTTGTGAATTAACGATTTTAAATGCAGGTAATGTTACTTTGAAGAGACGTAATGTTTTGAATCCAGCAACTTTACTGCCCGCTCCCTCCGACGGTGAGCCGCATCATGACTGTGCTAAGGTCGTGTTCCGCTCCAGCCACCTACAGGAAGATCTGCGGGATCAAACTCTAGAGAACTTGGATCTAACCCTTTCCACCGATGGATTGTCATACTGTGTGGATGGAAAACAACACGCGGCTATGCAGTGGTGAGAAACTTAGAGGTACTTGAAGCAGAACCTCTACAACTCTCAGTGGGCGCCCAAGGGGCTGAATTAACTGCATGAGCAAGAGCAGCCTGGGTGGGGCATAATCAGCAGGTAACTATTTATACTGACTTTAAATATGCCTTTGGAGTTGTCATGCAACGGGTATGCTATGGAAAGAACGAGGGTTCCGTACCTTGGTGGGCAAAAATACTTCTCATGGAACTGAAATCCAAATGCTGTTGGAAGCTATTAAAGGCAAATCGCTGTAGTCCACTGTCCAGCTCATACCAAAGGATCCAGCGAAACTGAAAGAAATAATGAACTGGCAGATAAAGCAGCTGTGTGAGTGAGCGCAGGCAGAACACAGGAACAACCACAAACCCACGGATGAAATGCAAAGAGTGAATTTATTTTTCTTACCTCGCCAGCCGGGGCATCCCCGAAGCAGCACTCAGGCAGAGGCACACAAGCAGGGACGCAGGCACTGCTGAGCTTGGTCCATGCTGGAGGATCGCCGACCCTGCTGGTTTTGCGTGTTTATCAGGGATTCGCGCAGGTGTGGTTTACCACTGTGCTTTGACCTTCTGCGTAGCGGGGCAGGAATTTCAAGCGTGTCCAATAGGGTGCCTCTAAGTCTGCCATCTGCCTGTGTTACCTAAACACAGATGTTCTACCTGTCCAGCACACAAGGATAAACGACTATCAATATGATCTATTTATTTTTCTACGCTCCAGCTGCAGGTCACTTGAGGGTGTTTACAATCCTCCTCGCCAATATTCCGTTATTATCCTTTGACCTTAGTTGAACTGAAAGCGACAGAGAACTATACTTATAAACAACCCCTCCAATTCACTTTTCTGGAATAAGACTCTCTTAACTTGGACCAAATGTCAGGGTTGGGAATATACCACCGCCATGCTCACAGAAGGAACTTTCTGTTTCACTCGCAACCAGTCTGACCAATGTGCCTACCCGGCAGGAAACAGCTCATGCCTCATAACCCAGTGGAGAGATGGTTACTGGTTTAAGAACACCCACACTTTCTGTAAAGGTCAAACCCCATTTTTTTGAAACTATAAGCTTCAGGCCATGGAGGAACAACTGCAGTAGCATCCCAACGTATGACACCAGAACGAGCTACAAGTGGTGGAAAGGTAAAGGACAATGTAGTCTAAGTGGAACTCACATATCGGAAGACAAAGACGGTTTTGACCTTCCGTTGGGAAGATATGGGATTTTAATCTTACACACCAGTGTACTAACAAGTAGACATCACTCCCCACTGTGGGCCCTACAAGGCCATTATTTTGCCTGTGGCCGAAAAGCTTATAAAATACTACCAGCCAATTGGACTGGCAGTTGTTAGGTTGCCCGTGGGGTGCCCTATTTACACATTACTTCTAAGTTACCTCAGGGAACAATTAGAAACGTCACAGAAACTTCCCTCATTGAAACTTGAGAACAAACTCTCCAAAGACTAGAAGAAGCACTAGCTAGCACATGGAAAAATCCACCAGCAGAGGGAAAACTAATAGGATGTTCCATTTCAGGAATGATTCCGTAAGTGACCGGCCCCACCATGCCGATATACTACAAAGGGCCTTAGAAAAGGTTGCTTTAGAACTTGGAGACTCTATCAGTGATCGAGGAACAGCCATTGAATCCCTGGTTACAAAACTTGTTCTCTGGATGGGGATTATCCTCATGGTTTAGCAGTTTATTTAGTTCATTGCTAAAGCGTCTTTTAGCTGTGGTTACTATGCTTCTGGTGGCCTGCTGTGTTTTTACTTGCATTTGGAATTGTTTACAGAATATGCTTATGAAATTTGTACAAGGGTATCGAAGAGTCCTCATACAAGACCAACTATAGATGGGCAGGGATGCCTGAAAGAAACAAAGGGAGGACTGTTACAGAAGAAATGCAATTAACTGTATTCTTCTCTCTGAACAGTCTCGTTTAGCGTTAGTAGCTTGGCAGTAGAAGCTAAAGTAGTTGAAGCCTTAGGCCGCGAGAGCTGACTGAGAGTAAACTTTTTGATAAAACTAATGCTGCTAACACAGAACTAGCTGAATCCGGCAGATACGAGCAGAACGAAGAAGATGAGGACCAAGGAAACAATTCCAAGAGAATGAAGTAACTTCAGAAGAAGGCTGGCTCGGCGACAGTGAAAACCAGTAAGAAATCAAGAGACCGCTGACCAGAATTAAGTGATTAGACTTGGGGATTGGGTGCTGGGTATAATTGAGGGGTGCGATCTGGGGTAGGGGTCCCTCTCCAGAGGCACGCAGCTCGAGCTGTGACCTGAGAACTAATAAAAGAGGCATCAGAAACCTTCACTCGGACATTGATTGCATTTTCAGCAGGATCCTAGGGCTGGACCCTGTTAGGGCGGCCGGTGTGCATAAATCCATAACCGTGGCCTGACTACGTTTTCTGTAGAACAGCTGGCAACCTGGAGAACTGAGATTGCAAGATGGCAAATCCACTACAGCTGAGGGTAATTAGGAACAAGAATTAATGGTGGAGGTGGAGAAGGATGAGTTATTTGAACGGACTGTTTGCTCAGTTCCCTTCAGCTGCTATTCCTGACTGCTGTTGGGCACTTCTGCCTCTTGCCTTCTGCTTATTGGGACCTTTTCCAGTACCTAGGTGAAGGCAGTCTGTCTTTAGATGAGAAAAGAAAGGAACCCGCTGTCTTTGCTGCACCCAGCTGTTGCCTACAGGCCTAGCCAAATTTCTTCAGCTTTAAGATGCAATCTCAAGAAGGGGATGCTTTATTCTGGAAGCCAGAGACACCCCGGCGGTCCCCGAATAATTGTGTGTGTCGCACAAATAAAGAGCAATTCTAGTACACCCGGCTAATGGTAAATGAAATGAGCGCTTGCAGCAAACGCTCCCCAGAGTCCCCGCAGAAGGCCGAGGCTTTGGGAGAGAGAGCAGTCCCGTTTGCACAGCTAGGGGAGAAGACAGAGGCAAGAGGTAATTCTGGTATAACGGTGGTATTACGTGCACTTCTGATTTTAATATTTGGGTCGAGAGACAGCAGTTTTTTTCAAATGCTTTTCCAGGGTTTGTTCTTCAAATGTTTTTCAGGTTCCGCACTTAAATAAGTAGGAACTTGCGGTGTTCCTAGCCGAAGGGCAGCCATTCATCCCTACAGTACCTAAGAAGAGCCAATTAGCACAAAGCTTTTTTTTGCCTAGACAAAATTACAGTTGATAGATGCTTCATTCAGAATTTGATGTTATTTTATAGTGAAGTTAGCTACGGACGTGCCATGCCGTGAAGCAAAAACCCCAAATCCGTGCATCGGAAGTACTTATGAGCCTCTCCTTCTCAATTAAAACAGATGAAACTGTTACTCCACTATGATGTAGTGGCTATCCAAAGACCGTGACCGTTCTACCCTCGCTTTTTAGGGGCTCGAGCGACAGCTGGCTGTGTGAACTCCCAGACAAGAGACCTCTCTAAGATGCCTAGATTGTCTGAAATCATCATACTTAAAAACTGTGCACAGGTAATTCTGGGCCGCTGTCGAGAGCCCTCCTGGAGGCACCAGGGCTGGGAGCGACCGCAGCTGCAGTCATCGCCATTTGTGCCGGCAAAACGGAGCAAGCAGACAGCCTCGTCTGCCCGCAGGAGCCCGGGAGAGGCTCTGGGCTCTCTGCGGGCGCTGCTCCGGGGCAGTTTCCCTCTCCCGCAGTCCCGGGAGCACCAGGGCCGCTCCTTCGCAGAATTCTCCGGGACGCCAACAGCCCGGGGCAGAACGGATGGCAGCCCGCTCGCTCCCGCTGCGGCGCTCTCTGCCTCAGGCGCCCGTTCGGGGCGAGCTGCGGTGACATCGGCCGGTGC
>NW_010972732.1:119838-120226 GCF_000737465.1 Haliaeetus leucocephalus | reverse complement strand
TGCCGCGGACGCTGCGCAGGGCGGCGAGACCCGGGCGCGCGGGGAGGCGGCCGGCCGCCAGCGGAAGGAGCGAGCTTTTCGCCGGGCGAGGTGGGGGCCGAGCTACGGGAGCACCGAACTATGAGAGCGCCCGCTGGGCAAATCGGGAGGGCAGCGGGGCGGGGCCGGGTCGGGCTGGGCTCGGGCGGGTCTCCGCGGGCAGAGCGGTCGGTTACTGCGGGGGAGGGGGCGGTCTCGTTCCGCGTAGCGCTGGGCGGGCATCGGTCACGTATCGGCGCGGGGCTTGTCGGGAAGGGGCAGCCCTTCCGGTCCCTGCGCGGCGGCGGCACCACGCGGCACGGCCATGGCGGATGGGGACGGTGCGCAGTGGCGGGAACCGCCGGGGTGG
>NW_010972732.1:88001-119828 GCF_000737465.1 Haliaeetus leucocephalus | reverse complement strand
GGGCGGGTCGGCGGCGCGTCCGGCCCGGAGGGGTTCGGGGCTGCGGGTGCCCTCCCTCGCCTGCGCCGCTCCCGGCGCGGTGGGGTTGGCAGGGCCTCGGCGGGGACGCTCAGCGTGTCGCTCCGGCAGGTTCCAGCGTGAAGAAGCGGCGGAAGAAGGAGAAGCGGGCGATTCCCGATGAGGATGTAGCGGTGAGTGCGGGGCCGGGCTGGGGCTGCCCGGGGGCTTCCCCAGCGCGATCCTTGGCGGCGCGGTGGGACGGTCCGCGGGTAGGGCCGGGAGTAGCGGTGCCTCGCGGCGTGCGCAAACGCGATTCTCCCCGCCGTCACCGGCGGGAGCGTGGCCGCTCCGCGGGCAGAGGCCGCCCTGCGCGGTGGGCAGCGGAGCCGCCCCGTCGGGTGCGGTTCACGCGCCGCGTGGAGGCGGCGCGTGGCAGCGGGCAGGAGCGCGGGCCTGCGGATTTCCCTTCTCTGATCTCGAGTAACTTCATCTGCTCTCAGGACATTCAGCACACGGAGGAGTTTTTCATCAAGCCGGAGTCCCGGGTCGCCCAGCTGGACACGTCTCAGTGGCCCTTGCTGCTGAAGGTAGAGCGGGTTATAGACAACCTCGTGGCCCATCCCTGCTCCTGCTCCTTCTTCTGTCCTCTGTCAGTGCAGGCCCTTGGAGATGCACAGCTCAATCTCTGTGTAACCCTACTGCTAAGAAATAGCATGTGTGACACTCAAAGCAGAGGCAAACTCTGCATGCAGAAATCATGTTATAAAGTTCGTCTGGCAGGATCATTTGCATGCCTGCTTTCTAAGTTTACTGTCTCCTGTAAAGACCCCACCAGATTTGTTCAGCTATTTATTTTGGTCTGATAGTGGTCTGTGTAGACTTCTGAGTTGCTTAGGTTGAGTTTCTGGGGCACACTGGATTTATCCTGCATTGTAAAGGTTCGTATTCTGCTTTCCCATCTCTTTCAGTGCAGGACTTCTGTTTCTTTCTCTTTCTGTAAAACATTGTTGTGGTTTCATTGTTGGGCCGTTATTGTTTTGGAAGATGCTCTTTCACTTATATGTACAAATCAGATGTTGCGTAGCTAGGGAGGTGTATTGGGGCAAAGCAATGCTGAAACCAAGGTGAGCTCAAGAACACTTGTAACTTTTGCTTTGATTTTGTAGAACTTTGACAAGTTAAATGTGATGACAGCACACTACACACCTCTTTCTTCTGGTGCTAATCCCCTGAAGAGAGAGATTTCTGACTATGTTAGGTGAGTGCAATAAGGGCCAGAGTGGTTTATTTTTCTTTCACAGTTAATATCTTCAAAACATTTTCTGTTCTGGATTCCTCTTGTACCTTTCTGCTTGACTTGGTGTCTTGCTACTAACCAGTAAATGTCTAAATAGGACCCACTGGTCACTTCCTGTAAAGTCTGCTTTGTTCTGGGGTTGTGGGTGGTCTGTGATTCCTCAGTTGAAACACTTGAGGAATTCTCTGGGGTCTTGGGGAAAGTCTTTTAGCCTGCTAGGCTTTGGCGCACTGCTTGGAGTTTGTAGCATTTGGTTTGGTTTAAGTGCAGAGTAGTGATGAGCAGTCTAGGGAGAAGAGAATTCTTTGACTGTGGATTATATCACCTGTTGTGCCCAGAGCAGCTTGACATTTGCTCACTGGGCACAGCTGTGAGGCTCATAGCTTATTTGGCTGTATAGAAATACATTTCTTTAAAGCCATGACAAATATTGTCAAAGTTTTTGCGCTTTTGCTGTGTTTGCCCTGATGTTTAGGTCCTACTCTCTGTCATCTTGCCCTATAGGTCTGGCTTTATTAACCTCGACAAACCTTCCAATCCATCTTCCCATGAGGTGGTTGCATGGATCCGACGCATCCTTCGGGTAGAGAAGACTGGACACAGTGGCACTCTGGATCCTAAGGTGACTGGATGCCTCATTGTGTGCATTGAGAGGGCAACACGACTGGTCAAATCTCAGCAGAGTGCAGGTATGTTTATTGCCAGGACCATTTACAGTCTAAATGACTGGGGAGGTGTGGAGTTCTTTTGGAAACAAAATGGAGATTTCTAGTGTTTGAAAGGGCTACCCTTGGTCTTCAGTGCCTTGAGCTTAAGGGCTGCTTATCCTCACTCCAAGCCAGTGAGGGCACATCCACAGTGTCACAAGTTTTTTTTATTTTTATTGCTTCTTGGGCTTGTGCTGTTTTAAGTCAGTGAAAACACTTCTGACAGACTGGTTTCATGGACTAACTGAACTTAATGGCCTTGGCCTCTACCAGTCTAGTGAAATAAAACTTGGTGAAGAAATAAATGTAGCTTAGATTTATTTTGTTGGAAGAATAACCAACTCTGTCATAAACTGGGTGCAATTCCTAGGAGAGGTGGTTGTGAAAATTTCAGGGCTTTGTGGATGTGTGGCTGTGAAGCATTGTGGACCTTGAGGTCAATATTAAATGTAAGTGGCCACTCCTGACTGCTCTTGTCGTTCTTTCAGGCAAAGAGTATGTGGGAATTGTTCGGCTGCACAATGCAATTGAAAATGAGGCTCAGCTTGCCAGGGTAAGTCTCGGCATGCTCTTAGCCATGCTGGCACTTTACATGCAAAGTGTTCAGCATCGGTGGGAGATGAGAGGGTAGGAGTGGAGCTCAGGTGCACTCTGTGTGAGGTGATGACAAAGTTTATCCATTCTCTGAGTGCAGTGGCACTGCCCTCCTGCAGCACCCTGATTCCTGTTCTAGGGACTGGGTGCTGTGCAGCCTCCAGAGACTCTCCAGTCTCCCAGTGTCCCACTGGGGGCTGCTGTGGTGTGTGGCTGGCTGCCTGCAGGAGTGAAGTGGTGCTGGCAGGGTTGGAGCCCCTCTTTGGCGGGGGGGCTCCATCCTCACTGAGATGAGGGATGATGTCTGATCACATACTGCCACCTGATGAAAAAGCCCAGCTGTGCTCACTGGCAGCTGGGGTAGCATTTTGACCACATCACTGGTTCATATTGGCTTTATTAAATATGACATCACCAAATTATGATGGACCATGTGGTTTCTTACTCATGGAAGTGGTCGTAGTTGCTGGGGACCCCAAGGTGCTCCTTCCTGAGGGCATAGGTATGAGCTGTTAATTCTTCTGCTTCTACCCTCAGGCAATAGAAACTCTGACAGGTGCACTGTTTCAGCGACCACCCCTCATTGCTGCTGTCAAACGACAACTGAGAGTCAGAACCATTTATGAGAGCAAGCTGGTGGAGTATGATCCTGAGAGAAGATTAGGTAAAACAGGGCTTTCCTGCCTTCTTCCTATTAAGCTGACAGCTGATAAAATTTCCTGTGAAATCGGCTGCTTCCTGTTCTTGGCGATGTCTTAAGACCTAAATCCTCACCACCATCAAGCAGTAGCTGCTTCATGCATTACTTTGGTGTGCTGAGAAGCAAATCCCATCTATTTTTTGTACTGCTTGCATCCTTCATTGAAGAGCCAAATGATGTCAGTTAGATGGCATTAGCACTCAGTGCAAAGATGACATTGATCTATCACCCCAGGCTGATGGCTCTATGAAGGGTTGGACATACCACTTCTCATGAAGGGAGCTTTTAGATGTATTTCATTTCTAGATATGTATTTAAATACTCTTTTGTTCTATCTTGCATTTCAGGTATCTTCTGGGTGAGCTGTGAAGCAGGCACATATATTCGAACACTCTGTGTTCACCTTGGTTTGCTGCTTGGTGTGGGGGGCCAGATGCAAGAGCTCCGCAGAGTGCGCTCAGGCATCCTGGGAGAGAAGGTAGAGTAGTAGCTCTGACTATAACTAGCAAATTTGAAATTGTCAGAATTGCAAGAGTTCCTTGGAACTGTGTTAGTTTTACAGTGTTAGGAGGAGGTATAGGTGCATGGTGGCTGGGAGGAGTTCTGTGAATAGCCCTGAAAACATGGGAGCTCTTGCTATAGACTGTCTGTAACCAAAGTGTTGAGTTCAGTTCAGGGTGTTGCCCCTGTTCTGGTAATTAAGCTTTGGGACAGTAAGTGACTGGGAAGTGCACCATGGTGACTGAAAGTTTTTTTTATGCCACTTGTGTTTCTCAGCCTACAAACCACGCACATGCTACAAGTTCAGGCGTGTGAGCTGTCTGCTTAGCAATCTGTGACTGCTTGGTGTCAGGGCACGATGCAGGGAACATGCTTCACTTAAATGAACCTGGGAGATGCAGTCTTGTGTGATCTTGAACACTCATACAGTCTCTTCAGCTCCAGAATTAATTTCTTTCCTTGCAAAGTAGGCATATCAGAGTGCAAGTGCGGCTCCACCTGTCTCTGCTCTTACCACAGCTGTAATCACTGGCATGACTGAAATGAATTCCAAGTGTTGGGTGCTTACAACTGCTTCAAGAATTTATTCCATGTCACAGATTGAAGACCTGGTTGATTTAAACTTCTACTCGTTATTCTTTGTCTAGAAATCCCAGGTATTTGTTTAAAGTTTGGTCATATTCCAAAGTTTCATGTAGACAGACCTTATACACTAGATCCAAGTGCTGTCTGAGATTAGAAAGGCTGAAGTCTGTGGTAGCACAAGTCAGGCTGACCTCAAGCTGTTGATGGAAAGTATTCTTGCCTCTTTTAGGTTGCTTCTTTGGTGCTTCTGAGTTGGGCATCTGTTTTTCACTCCCTTTCAGCACACTTTGCTGTTGGACTTCAGCTGTTTTCTTGTGTATGCTTCAAGTTGGTGGCTTGTAGGAGGGTTTAGAGGGGTTGTGTCTTTGCAGGACAACATGGTGACTATGCACGATGTACTGGATGCACAGTGGCAATACGACAACAACAAGGATGACAGCTATCTGCGAAGAGTTATCCTGCCATTGGAGAAACTGCTGACTTCCCACAAGCGGCTAGTCATGAAAGACAGTGCGGTGAGTTCCTGAGATAGTGCCAGTTGACAGCCAGAGGCTGCAAAGTATCCTCCTAACTTGTACAGCTAATGTAATAAATGGAGGATCAGGATCCACATGGTGTGCAGTGCTGTCCTGATTATGAGCTGTGTAGGATCTAGTATGGGCCACTGCCAGGTCAGCAGTAAGATGCAAGAGCCAAGAATTAAGTGGCAGAGAAGCTGCTCTTCCTGCTATCACTTCAGGAGGGTGCTGATGATTATAAGAGATCTACCTCGCATGTTGTTTTCTGTGATGGGTGCTTTGCTTTGCTTGCTTTTTCCACAGCCCCCAAGTTTTCTATAGTGGACAATAAGAAATAGAAACAGAGGGATGTTATTGCTGGGACAGTAATGGCAATGGGAAACTAAAATATTAGAGGCACTTCTTACCTTGTTTTTATTCTCTAATAGTTTATAAGCCCTCCTGTTCCCCACATTTTCAGGTTAATGCCATTTGCTATGGAGCCAAGATCATGCTGCCTGGTGTCCTGAGGTACGAAGATGGTATTGAGGTTAATCAGGAGATTGTTGTCATCACCACAAAAGGAGAAGCTATCTGCCTAGGTATGAAACTCTTGTGCCCAGCTAACTGCAGAAATAACAGACTGCGTTCCAGTGAATGCACAACAAATGAGTCCCCATATGCAGAAGGTTTAAACAGTGCTTCCTGATGGGGACTGTGGGGTAGTATGGCCCAAGGCAGCTGGTACTGGGCAGGATATTAAGAAACAGCAGCTGCATCAGTCCTTGGCAAGGTGTGAAGAGTTCCTCAGTCTGGTTTCAGCTGCATGATGCTCAGGTGTGCTCTGTGTGTGAGGTGATGACAAAGTTTATCCATTCTCTGAGTGCAGTGGCGCCGCCCTCCTGCAGCACCCCGATTCCTGTTCTAGGGTCTGGGTGCTGTGCAGCCTCCAGAGACTCTCCAGTCTCCCAGTGTCCTACTGGGGGCTGCTGTGGTGTGTGGCTGGCTGGCTGCCTGCAGGAGTGAAGTGGTGCTGGCAGGGTTGGAGCCCCTCTTTGGCGGGGGGGCTCCATCCTCACTGAGATGAGGGATGATGTCTGATCACATACTTCTGCCTGGCACATCACATCTCCTGAGCAGATCAGTGTAAAAGGGCTTGAGTAACTACCAGCTTCTGTGAAGTGACTTGAAAGGGTGCTTTGTTCTAACCAGGGTCTTCAAAGAAGCTGTGTAGATGATGGGTGCTGACATACTGTACAGATGGTCTGTTATGGTGCTCAGTGCTGCATGGTCTTACACTCTGTCCAGATGCATGGGACTGAGGGGCCTTGGAGGTGTAACACAGCCAAGCAGTTCCACCCTGTTGTTTGTACTGCCTGCACTCTGGTCATCTCGGGGACCTGGCAAGAAAAGCATAATTTATTGGTAGGCTTAGTCTCCTCTAGTTTGTCTCTGCAAGGTTTTGGGAGCTGATGAAGGAGCAACACTGCTCCTTTCTATAGTGGTGTGGTTCTCTGAGCTGCCTGGAAGTGTTCCAGCAGCTGTTCACAGAGCTCTTCCCTATCCAGTGGTGGTGTTGGTGCTGCTCTGGGAAATGGTCTTACTGTGTTCACCGATCCAGAATGGTCTTCTGGTGTAAGCCAGAGAGGCCTGTGCTTATGGTGTCGTTAATCCATGACTGATGCTCTTGCTGCCTTTGAGCAGGGCAGCTCTCTGAAGCATCCAGAACTTGCCTCCAGTGAGGTTTTAGGGTGAAATGGCATTGGTGGGGTGTGTTGCTCCTCTTTGTGCTGGCAGAGGAAGAACAGGCTGAAAGCAGCAGGTTCCTGTGTCGCTGTTGCTGTTCTGCTGTTAAAGAGTTAATGAACTCTCTGCCTGCTTCTGCAGCTATTGCCTTGATGACCACAGCAGTCATTTCTACCTGCGACCATGGTATTGTTGCAAAGATCAAGAGAGTGATCATGGAGAGAGATACGTATCCCCGCAAATGGGGTCTCGGTCCTAAGGTGAGTGGTGTGGGGGTGCGGTCAGTCCCAGAGCAGAGGTGGGAGCCTGGCTCTTGGGATGTGGGACTCTGGGCCCCTCGGGCAGAGCTGTGCTCATGTCTTCTCCAGGGCTTCAGTGTAATTCTGCTGTGCTTTCCTGGAGCCACAATGGTGGTGCTTCCCAGTGCCAGGGCCATGCCAGCCCAGTGACAGTGGGAGTGAGGCTTTCCCTCCCAGTGGAACCTGGGCAGCTCTATCCGAGGCCCAGCTGGGGCTGCTGCTGGTACTCAGACCACGGGCTCCTCAGGACTGTACAGCACCAGCCTTCCTCTGGTAAAGAGCCAAATGATGTGAAGTGGATGGCATTAGCACTCTGCGCAAAGATGACCTTCATCTATCACCCCATACTGATGGCTCTGGAGGGGCCGGGCAAGGAGCTGCTTTTCCTTCTGGTGCAACTACAACAGTGCCAAAATGCAGACTGTCTCGTGAGACACTAAACTCTGCCTGAAGGACAGGAGTAGTGGGAACACCTGTTATTGGGTTCCTCTCCTGTCTCAAATATGTGGTAGTCATGGAAATCAGCAGGTCAGCAGTGCTAGCTTAACTGCAGCCAGACTGGTGTTTCACTGTGGCAAGTGATGCAGCTTGGATTTAAAACTCAGTGTCAAGTTGCTGTGGCTTATTCCCATTCCCGTGGTTCAGGTGAAATGTAGAAAGCTCTGGAGATGCATGCACATCTATCTCACAGCAAATGTGAGGTAATGTGGGCCAGTTCAAGCATCTTGGAGTCTTTAGCAAAGCCTTTTATTTGCAGCTGGAGTGGTTCAGCTGAAATGTGGGAGGTCATTAAGCTGGAGGAACCCAGGCAAAGATCTGAGCTCCATGACGTGCAGAGTCATCTTACTCTGTTGCTGTTACTTCCCCCACAAATTAGTCCTTATTTACTGATAAAGATGCTTCCTTTCTGAGATTGTTAGGCTGCTGTGCAAGGGATGTGTTGTGTGATTTGTTAGAAGGTCCTTGGAGAAGTGTTAAATCAGTAACACTGTAGTTGGCTTGGCTTGTTCCTGGATTACCTCCTCTTAGGCTGAGTGGCTGAAGCCCCAGGGAGGATTTGTCCTCCCTGGAGCGGCAGTCTGATTTGTTGCACGTTGCTTTCAGGCCAGTCAAAAGAAGATGATGATCCAGAAGGGTCTATTGGACAAGCACGGAAAGCCCAACGAGAGCACACCAGATTCCTGGAAGAAGGAGTACGTGGATTACAGGTGGGTACAGGGTGTGTGGCTCCTGCATAGTGGGCAGAGGGGAGCCCTGTGCAGTGAGGGCTGGGCTGGGTGCTGCCATTTGTGCTTGGAGCATGTTAGACCTGGCCCAAGGCAGTCGGCTGTCTGGACCTGTGGGGTGCAGTGGCATTTCTTGCAGTCCCAGGGAATGTGCTGCTAGTGGGCAGTGCCGGAAGGAAAGGCCCTGAGCAGATGGTTGTCCCTTTCTAGCCTGTGTTTGTGGTTTTAGAGGGAGTCAGTCTGCTAAATTAAATGGGGGAGGCCTTGCTGTTACCCAGCCCAGCTGGCCCTGGTGCAGGCTGCAGGTCTTCCACACACCAGTCTCCCCACCCAGTGCTTGGCATGGATTACGGAGCCCTTGCGAGGGGGACAGGGCTTTGTACTTTTATAGAGCAGCGTGAGGCAGTGGCTGTCCTGCTTATCCTGGGGATCTTCTCTTTCAGGGATGCTTCCAAGAAAGAGGCAGCTGCTGTTCCCCGAGGTGTTTCAGAGCTGGAGAGGGCTCCAAAAGTAAGTATTGTTAGTGTTCTCTGGCTGTAACGTTGTTTGGGCCCTGATGAAGAGTGGATATGCACCTGTTCCTTTAGGCAGTTGGTATCAGGTGCTGGATTGTGTGCTGCTTTGGTTGGTTGTTTTACAGGTGAAAGTGTTTCGTATTCTGGGAGCCTAGTGCCCTGATGTGTGTTGTGGTTGCGTGGCCCATGAGCTAGCTGTCAGGTGACCTGTTTAGGGCCTTACCCCTGGGTGTTTGTCTCTGGGATGTTGTACTTTGGGTGCAAGTCCTGTAGCACAGTGAGAATGAGGAGCTCTGACTTGTGGCATACAAACTGCAGCATCCAAGGAAATACGTTGTATGGAGTCATGGTGGAGGCTTGTTGTGCCAGAGAACCTTTCTGGAGACTGCAGACAGTTGCAGAAATGTCTGTGCAAGAGTTGCATCTAAAGTTCCCTAAGCTGGAGCTTGTGCTGTGATCTAAGAATCTAAGTCAGGGCTTGTGCATGCACTTGGAAAGGTGCAGCAGTGTTTCAATCTCTGGAGCATTTGGGGTACAGGAAGCACTAAGAAATATGGGGTGCAATTCTGGCAGGAGCAAATCCTAGACAATGTATGCTGGAGGTGACCACTGGCAGTCTGTAGCTCACCCTCCTACTTGAAGCATTAACTGTGAAGTTTGGTTGAATTGGGTAAAATAGTTGCAATGGGCTTGCAAAGTTTTCCCATCAGCTGAGTTCCTTTGGAAGACGGTGTGTCTGACATGTTCCCCTAATAGAGGAAGCGAGAGTCGGAGAGTGAAAATGAGGAGGCTGTGACCCCACCATCCTCTGCCACCCCACCACCAGAGGAGCTGAGCAAAAAGGAAAAGAAAAAGAAGAAGAAAGAGAAGAAGGCCAAAGAGGCAGCTGAGAGTGGGGGAGAGCAAATAGAAGTGGTATGTAACTGGGTGGTGCCACAGTACTGTCCAAGCATGGCAGACATTGCTGTCTCTCCCTAATACCTCCAGGATAAATGTATCAGCATCCTGCTGTGCATGTCCCCAAAGTGCCAGGCTCCCCACAGTCAGAGAAAGATGTCTGTATAGGTGCACTTGTAAACTGAACTGGTTGAGGGTGGTGGGAGACTGGGCAGGTGAGGCTTGATCTGCAGTGGGGCAGGGATGGGGTGAACAGCCATCTATGCCCTGGGGCAGTTGCAGGGTACATGTTCCTGCCAGGCCATCTCTGTGCTCTGGTGCCCTGTAATGTGCCCCAGTGGGAGGATGGTTCCTGGCATGGTGCTGGTGTTTGGTCAGCGTGCTTGAGTGCTTGTATGGTGGTGACGGAGGATTATGGCCATGGGGAGCCTGCACTGTGCCTGGAGTGAGGCTGTTCCTGCTGAAATGAGCAGTGGGGGATTCCTTTTTGATTCCTGCCTGACCTCTCCAACCTCTTCACAGACCAGTGAGACCAGCACCAAGAAGAAAAAGAAGAAGAAACAAAAGGAGGTAGAAGAGAGCTTGGAGTAAGCGACTGGATCTGTCCAAAGCAGGAGACCTCATTGGTAGGGAGGGAGGAGTCTGAGGCCTTGAGAAAAAGAGGACTGGCTGTGTGGCAGAGGGGCCATCAAGTTCCAAGTTCCTTTTCTGCTGTGTATATGAGTTAAGTGGGTGTGGTTGCCCAGGAATACGCCCTGTTCCAGTACCCCTCCTCATCCTGTTTTAAGGGTTGCCAGAGGAGCGGGGTGCCTGACTGCACCTGCACTGGTTTGCTCTCTAAAGCTGAACGCCATGATGCCAATAGAAGTGGTATCTTCAGGGAAGTTGTAGCTCCTGGCTCTTACTTGGTGTCTCTATTTTCACCTTGAGAGGGAGGAATACTGTTTCTCTCCTTTCTTTTCCTGCCTCTTTCTTCCTTTTCTTCCAAGGTTGGAGCTGTTACCTGACAGTCACAGAATGTGTTGGTGTCTGGAGGACTGGCTTTGTTATGGCCCATCTGAATGGGTTTGGATGGGGACAGTCAAATTGGTTATTTGAAGGGCTCTGGTTTGCTTTAACCTGGCCCTGTGCTTGGCTTGACCCTCAGCTAGATGAGATCAAATAGTCCACCAGATATTCTTAAGTACTTTTTTTTTTAACTTTATCATAAAAGGATTAGAATGTTAAATTCCTGCTTTTCACTTTATAGTGCAGGGACCTGTTTGTTAGTTGTCGGCTGATCCCCAGACCCAGTGACCTTGTCAGTGTGTACCTTTTGCTGGCTCTTTGCTCTTCTCTACCCAGTTGTTGGAATGGGACCGCAGCGCTTTCAGTTGCCTTCCCTGGTTTTGATATCTAATATGCTCTGAAGGCTGCTGGGTGGCAGAAGTGAAGTGACCAGAAGGCGGCTGGCCAGTATGCTGTTCTAAAGGGCTGTTGGGACTGGAGTCCTTGTGAGGAAAAGCTTGGCTAGAGGGAGCTCTGCAAGGGGCACTGGATGTGGGGCTTGAACAGTTTCAGAAACACTTGTCCTAATTTCCTTATCTGGGGTGGCTCACTGGGGGCAGGAGGTCTCTTCTCTGGCACAGGGGTAGTGCTGAGGCAGGATTTTAGCCCCTTCTAATGGGGAAGGATCCAGGCTGCTTCATCCCTGCAGAGATTCTGTAATGTTTGTCTTAGCCTCGTGCATTGCTTTTGTCTTAACTGTGTGACTTTTCTCCCATCCAGTGTTGGAGATACATGCAGGCAGTGGGGCCAGCAGCTGGTGGCTGTCAGAGCCTGAGCAGAAAAAGTCCATTTTTATTTACTTTTTTACATAAAAATAAAAGCCCTATTTTTGAATGGGTGATTTTCTTGCTCATCTGGTTCCTATAAGAGGTCAGTGGTCTGTTTGTGGGGAGGGGAGGCAGCTTAATGCATGTGCGTGCTGCAGGTGGGCATGTAAATGGCTGCCCCTTCTGCCCAGCCTTTGTGCTGCTTTCCTGAAGAAGCTGCTGGTACAGAGAAGTGGTCATGTTGATGTGGACTATCACTAGAGGGGCCTTTGTTGCTGGTCAGGACTTTGCAGGTGGTTAGGGGCCACCCTCCACTTTGGTAAAACCCACTGGGGTGTGTGCTTGGAATCTGGGTATGCTCTTTCCTCCTTTGCCCGTGCTGAAGTGAGCTTCTGGAGAGGTCTGACGGTGGCTGGAGGGACTGTTTGGCCCTGGCCTGCTGAACCTTGAGCGTCAGAGTCAGAGAGGCAGGAGCAGACTTCAGCTGTGAGCAAGTGCTCAGCTTAAGAGGCAAAACACCAGTCACAGCAATGTTTCAGCACATGTTTATTGCTGCTCTTTGTTTCCCTGTAGTGGATCAGAACGAAGGTCCCTATTGCACATCAACAGATTTTATTTTTGGCATCCTTAAAAAATTGCACAAGACTTCTTAACCCCGTTCCCCTTTCCCCTAGCTGACTGCTGAACACAAATGAGATTTTCACCTAAATGATGGCTACAGTTTGCCCGGGAGGCATGGTGGTGCTTTCTGGGACATGGTCATGGTGGGGCTTATGTGTCAGTACGCTCCTGCAGAAGAAAGAACCCCTTTGTGTGGGTGGCTTTTATGTTTGCATACAATGTGTGAGACACCCTAGACTCTGGAAAGCATGCTTGGATGATCTTTGTAGAGACACTGTTTCTACTGCATGCAACAGATAATTGTAGCTGGATCCAGTTTACCCATTGAACTGTTCCTCTGGGGTTTATCTGTGGGACTTCTCAGCTGCTGCCGAGTTTTCTCTGGCTAGGCAATAACAATCCAAGCTGGACAGTGAGAATTTAAATACAGTGAGTTTTTACAACTACAGTTGCACAGGGTGAATCGGAACTCCCAAGGTCAGAACGCAGGGTGAGACCTGCCTGGGCATGGCACGGAGAATGCCACCTTTGTGAAATCCATGCTTGCCTTTTTCTGCTCTTCCCCATTTGTGAGGGGAAACCCTTGGATGTAGGAGCTCTGGCATGGTCTGTGCAAAACCTCCTAAGCCGTGGGCATCCTTGAAGCCTTGCAGACACCAGCCAGGCTTTCAAGGTGTTTGTGGCACAGTGTGCACTCCCATGATAGCAGGGGACATCTGCCTGGAAAGGCCTTGCTCTACCACTTCCCTTGGGACTGATGCAGAGAAGATTGGCCGGGTACTACAGCAGGACTGTGCTTTCCCTTGCCTGGTGAGGTGGGGAGCCATCCTCTGAGCTAACGGGGTGCCCTGGGCTCTGCTGTAGCCACTTAGTGCTGCATTGCAGTGCTGAGGGAGGTGGCCATCTCCTGGGCAGCCCCTGACCTGCATTCCCCTGGGAGAGGGGATCCGGAGACTCTGTGTGTCCATGTGTGTCAACCAATTGAGACCATGTCTGTGGAGCAGCAGAGGAGGGGAGTTGTGCTGGGTTGTGTGTGGAAGCTAAAGAGAAGGTTTCTCCCCATGGCTGCAGGATGGTTGATGGGAAGCAGCTGGGGTCAGATGCCTTCTCAGTAGACCCAGGAGACAGGCACCCACTGTGGAGAGCTGCAGGCCTGCTCAAAGGCTTCCTGCAGCAGCTGGAGGCTTTCTTCCACCCCGTTGTTGACCAGTGAGAGGTCAAAGTAGTGTGCATACCGGCTCCAGATGCTCTCTGAATCCTTCCGGAGCTGCTGCAAAGCCTCTGACTGCAAGAAATGGGAGAGAGTGCTCAGGAGGCTGGGGAGGAGGGTAATTTCACAGCCCACCCCAACAGGCAAATTCCCTCCCACCACCAAAACCAACTCAAGTGGCTGCTAACTATCAGAGCACAGCCCATCCCTGCAGTTTGTCTGACAAGCTAGGAGCTGTTGTGTGATCTTTGGGAGTGTGTGTCTGGGGGTTTTGCTGGACTTTCATGCAATGCTGGGAGCATCCGGTTACCTGCTAAGTGAGGCCAGACCTGCTTGGTCTCGTATTTATCTTCAAAATGCTTTGTGGCAGCTCCCTGGGAGGAGAATGTTCACTGAGCAGCAGGCTGCTCTTTACTACACTATGCAGTATAGACAGCTCAAGGCCTAAGGCTGGTTTCAAGGTAGGATCCCTGCATGATGGTCTCTCCCTGCTGGGAGTGCTGTACCAGCCTCTCTACTGGTTTGGGCTGGGATAGAGTTAAATTTCTTCATAGTAAAAGTAAGCTGCTTGCTCCCTCCTGCCAATTTTGCTGTCCTGCGCAGCTCCCCATCTAGCAGGGGCATCCTGGGAGTGTGTCCCTGTGGGCAGCTGTGCCCTCAACAGCAAAGTCCAGACCGATTTTCACATAGCTCCCTAACAGAGCTTGAAACGCAGGTGGCTCCATGCCTCAGTGCTGGGGGTGGGATGGGGCATGAGCTTGGGGTGCTGTTCTCACTGCAGCTCTGGTGTGTCTTGCCTGGCAGCTCTTGGGGGTGGAGAGGGGAGAGCAATAAGCAGTTTGCCTGGGTCATGTGAGCTCTGCTGGGTCACATTTTGGCTCTGCTCCATGCCTTCTAGTAAGCAGTTCCCTGAGCTGCGGCAGCTAGCTATATATAGTGCTTGCACCAGCAGAGCTGGCCCTGCCCACTGCGGCAGGACTTAATTCCTCTGTCTGGAGGCAGTGGTGGGTGATGGGGTATGGAGGTGGGGGTAGCAGGCTGCCTAACTGCCCTTTCTGCCCTGACACTGGCCCCCCTTCCCCCCCTCCCCAGCCTGCTGCATCTGGGTTTACAATCCTCTGCAGGTTAACGTGGCTCTAAATGCCTGTGCAGTGTTTGCTCTGAAGGCTGCATAAATATCTGTATCTTAAGCTTTGTGAACCCCAAATTAATAGGTTGGAGGAGGTGGCTGGCCATGAGTCCAGGAGAAGCACAGCTCTATGGGTTTCCCTGCTTCCCCTTTGCTTCCCGTCTCCCTGTGGAGGTTAGCCATCAGGGGTTGCAGGCTGCAGCAGGGCAGGGTAGGCAGCACTGCTCCCTGTGTTGGGGGGCTTCCCAGGAAATAGCAGTGTGTGGCTGCCAGCCTTGTGGTGCTTGGCGCTGTGTGAGTTAACTGTGTCATCAGTGCTGCTGTCATCCTAATTTTGGAGGGATGAGCATCTTAAGGCAAAGAATGAAAGGAGCTGCTGTTTGTGTGTCCCATTTGCATTGCTGATGGCAGGATAAATGTTCCTGCTCTGCAGCACTGCTGCAGCTGGAAATGGCCCTGGGGGCTGGGCTGGGCTGTGCTGTGCTCCCTACTACATGTTAGCAGCTGATTGTGCTGCAGGGATGATGGTTGCTGGGCAGTGTCAATCTGGGAGAGAGTTTACAGCTGCAGGAATCGCCAATTCGCGTTTCTCAGGTCTGGGCTGAGGAAGTTGCTGTGCTCTCCTGGACCACAAAAATCAATGCAGACAGGAAGAAGCTGATGTGAAGCAGGGAGAGAGTCCTGGGCTGCTGCAGCAGGCTCCCTGCCCCCCCTGCCACGGGCAGGCAAGCCTGGCCAGAGGGAGACAGCCTTGGTGCCCTGCCACCCACCTGCTCTGCCTTCTCTGTTGGGGCAATGAAGACTATGAATGGGGAGAGCTCAGCCGTGCGGATGATCTTCAGGGTCTGTGGAGAGAGGGGTGTAGTTAGAATGTGGCCATTCCTCAGGGTGGGAGCAAGTGCAGCTGGCTGGCTGCTGTCCCCCACTACCCCATGCTGCCCCCCCAGCCAGGATGCGATGGTGCACTTGATGCAGTGGTGGGCTAAAGGGGCCACCCTTAGTCTGGGTCCGTGGGCTCTCTGGGTGGACTCCTGAGCCTGTGTGTGGTTGGGTGATGTGGAGACAGTTCGGCAAAGCTGGAGCAGGAGTTCCGGCATGGCTTCCCCTGCATCTCATGGAGCAGAACATTAGGGCATCACCAGCCCCGCTCTGGGCTGGCTACTGGACACAACTGTCTCTTTGCAAAGCAGCACCCAGATGCTTGGTGTTGGAGAGGGGGAAAGGGTCCCTGTGTGGGGCCTGTGCTGGCCCTGCACCCCCACGGCAGCCTGGCCCTGGTCTTGCTGTGACGTTGGAATACCCTCACTGCTCTTGTATCTTGGGAATGGAAGTGGCACTCCAGCACTCCCTGGCTTTTTCCTTTGGGAAGGGCCGGTGGGCAGTGCAACAGGGAAGGCAGGGACAGTTACAGCCAGCACACAGGTAGCTCAATCTGTGGCAGCCCCCATCCTGCCCACCCTTTCCCCTGCTTACTACCTGGGGTTCAATGTCCAAAATAGCGACTTTGTCCTGCTGGTGGATCTTGTGCACTGTTTCAAACTTGGTGCCAAACATGTTTCCCTGGTAGCTTCCAAACTCCAGGAACTCGTTGGCCGAGATGTCCCGGGTCATCTCCTCAGTAGACACAAAGTAGTAGTCCTTCCCATCCACCTCATTCTTCTTCTGGGGGCGTGTGGTGTCTGGGGAGGGAGGGAGATGGTGAGTGCTGGCCCCCAAAAGGACTGGGGAACAGAGCAGAGTGGACAGCCTCTGTTCTGGGTGACCTGGGTGTCTTGCCTCCCCTTTCTGAGCATGGGGCTACGGCACGGAGGACCTGTGTACCTCAGGACTAGGCTGTACTAGTCCCCTTTCACCTCCTTCCTGCTTAGGACAAGTAGGGAACTTGGCCAGCCTGAGGAGAGCCACTGGGATATGCAGAGTGAGGTGTCTCTGCAGTGTGTGCGGTAGCAGCCCTGCAGCCATCTGTGGGTAGGTTCAGCCCATGGGACAGCAGGCAGGGAGGTCCTACAGTGCCCTCTGTGGTGGCCTCTGACATCAGGGGCTTGGTGGTGCTGGAGGAACATCTCCCCATCTCCTGTCAGGAGGTCCCAGCTCAAGGAGGTGAGAGGAAACGTGTCCTGTGCTGTGCCCTTCACCCTGGCTGGGTACTTACATGGGGGTGGGTACATGAACTTCTCTGGGTTGTTGCTGAGCAGAGCGTTCTTGATGTGGCTACGGCCCACACCACTGGCCCCTGCAGAGAAGGAGGGATGGATGCTGGAGCTGGGCTCAGAGAAGCCTTGCAGGAGATGCTGGGGCCCCTCTGCAGCTTTGCATCTGAGGAAAGGTGCAGAGCTCCTGGGGCCTTGCCCAGGATCTGCTTTCTGAGCTGGTCCATGGTGTCTCCCTGCCCTGGGTGTACTCGCCTCCAGCCCCAGCTGGAGACAGGACCTGTGCCTGCTGAGTGGCCACCACAGCTGGGCCACATGGGCTGCCTATGCCAATGGCATCCACTGACAAGTGCCCAGCACCCACAGCTTGGGAGTGCTTGCTTTGGTGCAGCTGTGCAGACCACAGCTGCTTTTAATAAAAATTATCCATAAAAATACTTAGGAGCTGGAAACCCCTGAATTAACTCTACCTCAGCATCACAGTGCAGGTGGCCAGACTATGCACAATGCTGCATGGAGGAGGTCAGCCTGCTTGGTGACTGCTGCAGGCGGAAGAAATACTCCCCAGAGCTTACTAGGTTTTGGAGGGCAGCACTGCTCTAGCCCCTGTCCAGTCCTTGTTCCCCCTGGGGACCCACCACACACAGCCCCTGCGCTATGGAGGATGCCTGGGGCAGGACCTACCGATAAGCACCAGAGTCTTCCTCTTGAAGGCAGGCAGCCTCACCACCTCCTCATATGAAACCACATCCAGCTGGTCAAAAACTGGGGTGGAGGAGAAACAAGACAGCAAGTGGTCAGAGCTGGCTTGGCCACAGCAGCGGGACTGCATACATGTTGGACCACAGGCAGGTCCTTGGGCATAATGGAGGGAGTGATCAGGACTGGGCTGGGAGCTTGTCCCTGTTTGGCTGCTTTGGGGAAAAGGGCAGCAGCAAGCAGCATGTGAGGTGCAGAGGGGGTGCTGGAGTCCTGGACCAGCAGCTGCCGAAGGAGAAGCCAGGGCTGCTCTTGCTCAGTAATTCTGCTCAGGACAGTAGGACATGGGGCAGGATGCTGCAGGGAGCTTGTTGCTGGCAGAGCTTTCTTTATCTTCCTGATTTATGGCCATGTTTGTTGCTGGTTGGAGCTGCAGGCTGGGCTAGGAGCCAGGATGTCCTCAGGCACCTATGTTTGCTGGCCCAGGGCATGCTTAGCATGAGGTGTTTGCATGGGTGACTGAGGGGCAGGCTCCCTGCCCCACCAGGGACACAGCTTGGCAGCTGTGGGGAGCAGTTCAGGCTGCTCCCTCATTGCTGAGCAGCAGCAAGGCCACCACCTGCCCTGCATGCAGCAGCTTGCAAGGTTTGAGGCCTGGGAGCCTGACGTCCCAAGGAGCTCGGGGCCAGGAGTGCCAGGGCTTGTCACTGCAGGAGAGTATAGGAGCTCAGTGCCTGGCTCCTGCATGAGCTGGCCCCAGCCTTGTGCACTACACGTGGCCACCTGAGGGGTATGAGGACTTTGGAGAAGGGACTCAAAAAAGCTGACAGCTGTGGGGTATCTTCCAGAGGACCCACTGCCAACACAGGTGGGCCGTTTCGTCTGACTCCCATGGAGGACAGACCTGCCTCTGCCCAGAGGCAGGAGTGATGGCCAGGGCTGGGGATGGAGCCCATTGCCCTGCTCACACTTACTTGAGCTGTGCTTGGCCAGGTATTTATCTTTGCACTTCTTCTTCTTCCCAAATGGGCTACAGCTTGGGGATTCACTCTGACTGGATTGGGTGATGCTCGCCACACGCCTGCCGAGAGAGGAGGACACCACCATGGTCCAGCTGTTACCCCAAGATCTGGGGGAGCAGTGGGATTGTCCCTCAGACATGCAAGGGCGAGAGGAGCAGGGTGGCTGCTGGGACAGGTAAAGGCTCACTCTGTGGCAGATGAAGGGGACGTTTGCCTCCTTTTCCTAACAGTAACGCTGGCGTTACCCAAAACAGTCACACTCCTGGTAGCACATGGTCACTGTTCCCGCCTCCACTCCCAGATCCAGCCCTTTTGGCCAAATCCAGGGACCTACCACTCCTGCAGCTCCGGAGAAGGGATGAGTCCTGCCGACTCGGTGCAGGACCCCTCCACCCGGCCCTGCCACCAGTTGCTGTCATCCTTGTTTATGATTTGAATCACATCGCCGGTCTGAAACTTCAGCCCTGCTTCCTTGCAGGGGATTAGGTTGTCTTTTTTGGGGTCGTAGTCAAACTGTGCCCTCATGAACATCTGCAAACAAGAGAGCAGGCTGGAGTCAGCATGGCCATGCAGGGTGGCTAAACTTGGTTGTGTCTAGCTGCTGACCCCACATTGCATCCCCTGGCAGTGATTGCAGAGCTGGCTCCAGGCACAAGGTCCCTGCTCCAGGAGGGACCCCAGTCCCTGCTGCTTTCCAGGCCTCACAAGGCTAGGTGGGGAGAAAGGAGATGCACAAAGCCTTGGGGGAAGCTCTTGGGCATGGAGCTGCAGTGAGATGTGCTGGTGGGTGAGGGAGGGAGGAGGACAACATCTTGGCCCTATTGGGAGCCAGTGAAACGGCTGCTGCCTCGAGGCACGCCTGCATGCCCCACAGCTGGTGCTCGAACCCTGACATGTAGCCCCCCCGCCCCGTGCTGCACAGTGCTGGTGAGCTGAGCCAGCCAGAGATGAGTCCCACTACCTGGACCAACAGGGTGCACAGCAATTGGGGTCTGCAATGGGATGAGCAGAGAGGAGCCATCACAACAGTGCAACCTGCAATCCCATGTCCTGGGGACCCCAGGAAAGGCCACATCTCAGCTGTACCTTGGCCTCTCCCCAGCAGCAGACACTCCCCTGAGTGGCACGGGGCCTTTGGGGAGCCAAGGCTGCAGTGTCATGTCCATCCCTGCCTGTGTCTGGCCTCTTCAGCATCAACTACTCTTGCAATGTTATGTTCATCACAGCTGCAACTGGAAAGGAGCTGCTGCTGCTTCCCAGGCCACTGTGCCACCCTCCTGGGGCTGGGGAAGTGCTGGGAACCAGGAAAGCATGACAGAGCGGCCTTTCCCTCTCCCTTCTGCTCACTCAGCTTTTTGGAGGGAGTCTACAGCACCTGCTCCCACTGGGGCAGCCCACCCTGCTGCCTCCCCCTGGCCTCAAGGCCTGAAGCCAGCAGGCAGCTGGGCGCCTCTGGGCTCTTGCTGCCCCCCAAACATCTTTGCAAGGTCAGGAAAGAAACAGCATGTGGCTTTCACACACAGACCTTGTTTTCCAGGAAGCCTGTTCAGGAAGAACAGACCATCAGAGAGCAACAGGATGGATAAGAGTCACCTATCCCCAGGAGGAGGGCAGACCACACATGTGCACCCAGCACTTTCTGCACTACTGCTTGCTCTCAGTGCCTGGATGAACAGTTTCTCATCTAAAATGCTGATGCAGCTGCAATTTGTCTCTGGCCAGTGCTACTGGCAAGATCAGGACCAGGTCAGGACTAGGATGGGGGAAAAGCCAAGGCAGGATATGGAGGATGGGGAGTGAAAGGCAGGGTTTAGGGAACAAAGTAAGGCTGTGGCTAAGCACAAACCTCACATTGCATTTGCTACCCTCCTGGGGTTTTTTTGTCCTGTGGGCCTGAGGCTGCTGGGAGCCCCCAGTCATGGTGCAAAGTCCTGCAGGCTCTCCCACAAGTCATGGGCAGTTCCTGTTGTTTGAGACTTCTGTGATCACTCAGGAGGGTGCTGGGCTCTGAGCCAGCAGCGTGTCTGAAGGGCTGCCCAGCAGTCGTGCCATCAGCAGGAGATCCTTCTACAGGGGAAGCAGCACCATCAGAATCAGCCTCATTCTTGTTCTAATGCAGGCTTTCCCCACGTACAACCCCATCAAGTTATTTATCCCAGAAACACAGCATGTAGCGAGCGGACAAAAGGATTCATGTGGGCTGATGCCTATGTCCTGTCCTCAGATGTGATAGGCAGGGCCTGGAAAATCATGCTCCCTGGGTAGGGTATACCATGCTGTCATTGTTCCACATCAAAACAATTTCCCACAGCATGTCCTCCTTCAGCAATGCTGCTGGAGGCACAGGGCCAGCAGGTCTGTGAACAAACGTGGTTCTCTCTCACTGCCAGAAAAACAGAGCAAATGGATCAAACTGTGACATGAGATCTCTCACAATGGAAGACAAGAGTGGAATCTCCTTTCAGTATGAGGACTGATGCTTGCTTTGAAAGCACTCTCTGGCACCAGGAAGCTGGTCATCAACACAAACACACAAGGGTCATACAGCAAGCACTGCCCAGGCATCTGCCTGGAGGCCTCTGCTCCCGCTTCTCGGCCCTGATACCCCCAACCAGACATAGCTACGTCACTTTTGGAAAGACCTTCCCTTACACCAATTATGAATTAGCATTAGACAGCTCCAGGCACCACCCAAAGGTGGGTGGTGCAAAGGGCCAGCTCCAAATGCAAGCTATTTATTTGCTTGCCTGCTGCCAGCCACCTCTCTGGGGCTAGAAGCCCAGGCACTGAGCAGGCTCCAGCATGAGAAGCCCTGGTCTTTAAAGTCAAAAGGCTGCAGTTTGTGCCTGGGAACATGTTGGAGGTGACCTTGAGAGCCCCGAGTGCTCAGTGCTTCTCCTCATTAAGATCCTCCCAAGCAGACCTGCCCCAAGGGACACTCAGTTGGCCTTAAAATGGCTGGCTGCCAGGCTGTGGGGCAAGCCAGCGCAGGGGGTCATCGTGATGCCAGGATCTGCACCATCCTGCCTGCCAGGCTCTGAAATGATGGTGATCATGCGGATCCAGGAGTTTAAACAAAATCAAGTCCATTCTCGGCAGTGGACTGCAACAAGCAGAGACATGGGCAGCCTGTGAGCTGTGTTTCTGGGGAGCAGACAGCACCACGGCCCTGGAGACAGGAAGAGGAAGGACAACTGTTGCTGGGAAGGAGTTTGACCTTGTATCCTTCCCTGAGCCCACAGCCAGCCTTGGGCAAGCCAGCAACTATGTTCTTTTTCTGAGGTAACTTTTCCCCTCCGGCACTGAGCTGGCCTGGCCAATTGGAGCTGGCTGGGTCAGGCCCGGGAGAGCAGATGGACAGCAGGGAAGGGCAGACATGGGCCACTGTTTAATAAACAAATGTGCAAGGCTGGTTGAGCTGGAATGGGGACAGCATGGGCTGAGCAAGAATCAGAGACAGTTTTCACTTGCCACCATGTTCAGAGACTTCAGCTTCTCTGGGTAAAGGAAGGAGGGTGACATGGACTCCCCCAGCCCAGCGCCATCCACCCCCACCCTCTGTCTCTGAGCTACCCTCCCACTCCTGCCTATCCACAGCACTGAGTTGGTTCCTGCACCCAGAAATAGGACAGCATCCCAGCCACCATGCACTTAAGTCTTGGCAGAGGAGCTAGCCCTCCCCACTATCCTGAGTATTTTGGCCACAGCAGGACTTCAAAGGCAAAGCCAGGCAGGTGTCACCCCCTGCCACAGCACATCACCCCCACCCTGGCAGTGGCAGCAGGTGCAAGGAGCTGCCTTCCTCTCCCTCACCACTTCCTTCCTCCCACTTGCTGGTCACAAGCATGCTGGCAGCATCCGGACCTATGTCACCCTCCTTGTGGCTGATGCACTGGCCATCAATGATGGCGGGGAGCAGTGAGAGCCTGGTGCTGCACCTGGAGGTGCTGCTGTGGCCCCGTAACGGGGATGTGGTTCTAATGGCCATGGCTCTGAAGGTGGCAGGAAACTCTCTCACACTTCCTGGTGTGCACATGCCACTGCTGTCCCATCACCAAACACTGCACACGTACCACTGTGGCTCAGGCATCCCAGGCGCACGTTCCTACATACACATTGGGTAAATACATCCACACGGGGCCAAAATCTGCTCGTTTGCAGTGATGTAAGCACAGGACAGGTCCCTTCATCCTCCAGCAGCTCAGGCAAGGTGACTGGGCAGCCATCCCCTTGTCCTTTCCCCTGGCTCAGCACAGGTCTCTCCCCAGCGCTGGTCCCTCATGGTTTGCTCTGGCCCCACCCGGCCCCACAACCATGTCCCAGCACAGCCCACAGGTCTGGAGGCTGCACTTACCTGGAGAGCAGGGAGGCGGCTTTGTTGGTTGGGAATGACTTTTATTGAGACCATCCCCCTGGTTTCTTTCTAGTGAACAAAGGGGAGAAAGAAGAGTTGGAGGAGGTGATGCCTGGAGGCAGCCTGACAGCAGCAACCTGTGTAGGGAGCTGCTGAGTGCCAGGACCTGCAAAGGCAAGCATCCTGGATGCTCCCAACCATGCTGTGATGCTTGGGGACACCACAGCCTGGCCAGAAATAGCTCTGCTGGGGCTGAGCTAAGAGCTGTGGCAGCATAGCTTTGCCATGCTTGTCCCATCCCCATGGGGGTACACCAACACCCCCACAAGGGACTGGCTGTGGGCACTGCTAAACATCACTGGAACAAACATGGAGATCTGTATCGTCTCCGGCCTGGCTGCCCCAGTGAGGAGCCTGGGAGGAGAGGCTGGTTCTGCCAGGTCTCCTCCATCTGTCCTCTCCATGCTGGCTTCTCGCTCCTGCCCTCCTGGTGACATTAGAGGCACAGCACTCCCTTGCCTGCCACAGGCCAGATGCACTGTTGCCCCACGTGCTTCACAAGACCTACACGATCCTGTGGGGACAACCACATTTGGAGGCTTCGAGGGGCCTCCTGGGCCAACTGCCCTTCTCAGGAAACAGATAAAGACAAGCTCCTCCTTGGTCCTGCTGTCTGGAGCAGGGACGTCCTGCCACCAAGCAAGAGAGGACCATGGCACTGCAGCAGGGCCAGGCCTCCTGTTGAGGCTGCTGGTGGGTGTCCTTAGCACCACCACCACCTCCCTCCAGCCAGGTCCCACATGCTGGGCATGGACCAGAATGACCTTAGTGTGAGAACCCAAGGCAGGTCTGAGACTCTGTCTAAAGCTCTTTCTAGCAAGGGCCTGGCAGGATCACCATGACCTCAGCAGCAGGAAAATGGCACCAAGATGACCTGCAGGAGCAGCTCAGGTCTGCAAGAGCAGCTGGCCCCTGGGCTGGAGTTGCACACCAGCCTTGGCAAGCAGAGGTGGTTTCCAAGCCCCACACCCATCAAGCATATGTCAGGGACCCAGCCAACAGCCTTCGCTGCTGGTCTCAGGAGGACAGAAACAAGCAGCAAGCACAGACCACCAAGGCTGTGTACATAGACCTGGCATTTGGCCGTATTACAGCACAGCGGCCCTTTCTCCTGCCACATCACACTGCTGCAGGCAGCTGTGTGTTGGGTCTGGTATCTAGGAGGGGGGTGAATGTTCAGCCAGCATGCACATCTGCAGGCCAAATGGGTCCTTCCTGGGGAACAGCCCTGCCAAACACAAATACCTACCAGCATCTTCTGCAGCTGGTCAACTGAGTGGTTGCTCACACTCTGCCCATTGATTTCTATGATTTCATCACCCACATGAAGGGAGCCTGCCAGCAATGGGAGAAACATGAAAATGCAGGACTGAACAAGAGCTGCTCACCAAACCCAAACTACACAGCTCCACCAGCCTCCCAACCTCCTGGGCAAGCTGTGGCCAGGACACTGTGGTGTTTGCCTGGGCAATGCTTGCAGAGCCACACGTCCTAAGCACATGGGACCAAAGCACAAGGGGAATGAATTCTTCCCACTCCACCCAATACACACACTTCATCCAGTCTGAAGATCATCAGGTTGCTTTCCACCGTGTGTCCTTCAGCACTTTAGACTAGTCAAAGCACCTGTTTCAGGTACAACCCCAAGTACCTCACCTGAAGCCAAATGACAGCCTCCTTACAGGGCCCTTAACACAAGCATTCTTGACTTTGTGTGTTTTCAGTTTATATACCCAGCCAGATTACAGCCTCAGATATACTGTTATAAATCAGGCTCCAGTAGCATTATTGGAATGGCTCCTGGGTTATTTTGCCAGGGGTAAGCTCAGACTTCCCACTTAGATCCAAGGCTGGAAAAGGGGCCTCTTCTAAGAACAGAACATCTAATTTCCATGCCCCCTTGGCAGGACCCCAAACCAGAAAATAGCACCTATTCATTTCTTTTGGCATCTTCTTTTGGTCTGCAGAGCCAATTCACAGCAAGCCTGTCCCACCTGTGCACTTTAGGAATTGGAAGAGCTTTCCCTGCAGTCTCTGGGGTATGATCCATCTCTTGTTACAGTGACCCCATCACGAGACAGAGACAGACAGTCTCCAGTTCCTTTTTGGAAGAGCCCTTCCTCCAACCCTTCATTTCTCCCTAAAGCCTCCAGTATAGTAACATGACAACCATGCAGCAAGATCAGCGAGTCCTGAGTTCCTGACATTCCTAGTGGAGGAACAGACACAGATGTCCACATCACAGGGGAAAGCCAGCAGTGCTGGGGGGCTGCCTCATCTCTGCACAGAAAGAAATGAGCTGCAGACGTGCACCCCATACACTGCTTCTATGAGGGCCTTGTTACCTTGTCTGTGAATCATGCCCCCGTGGAAGATCCTGGCCACCATGCAGCTCTGCTTGTCGTTGAGCTTCAGCGTGATTCCCTGGAAGACAGGAAAATCCATGACTGCTTGCTGGAGGGGAGAGCTCCTGCGCTCTGAGCAAAGTCCTCTCCAGGCCCATGTCCATGGTGGGCTGTCCAGTGGCTGGGGGGAAGTCCCCTGCTTGGCCAGCTCAGCCTGCTGCAGTTCCTCTTGGCACAAGCGTCACCACTCTTTGATGGGGCTCGCTCCAGGTCCCCAGACAGGAGGCAGGATCCAGCACCTTCTTCCTGTGGCCAAGGTCTCCAGCAATCTCCTGCTCCAACTATAGGCCAGCCCACTGGCATAGATCTACCTGCCCCTCCACCCCCTTGGGTGCCACCAGGCTTTGGGATCTTGCCAGTTCTCACCATGGGCTCCTCCGTGGCCTTCTCGAACTGGATGAGGCGTATCTTCCGCACCTCGCGGCCGTTGCTGTGGGAGGGGCTGCCCAGAGTCGCTGAGCCATTGGTATAAATGTCCTCAGTCATGGTGTTCAGGGACTGAGTGATGGCCTGTCGGGGCAAAACAAAGACCAGGGTTTAGGGGCTCTACCTGAATGGGGCCTGGGAGTGCTGGCTCCCCGCTTTGGGGCTGAGCTACTCCACCGTGTTAGGGTGCCTGGGGTGCAGGTGGGGCACAGAGGGAGGAGAGACCCATGGGGTGGAAGAGAGGACAGTAAGAGCAAGAAAATAAAAAGAGCAAAAGAGTTTCACCCTTGAAGATGTGTATGTGGGCTTGATCTGCAGTTTTCCAGCCTGGGAAACACAGGAGGTAAGACAACTTTGGAAAAGCTACAGGTAGCAGAAGCCAAAAGAGTCCACAGCTGATCATCTTCTGCAGCAACAAGTCCCAAACACTACTCCTGTGTCGCAGCAGCGCTTGACCCACAGCTGGCTTGCTGCAGAGCATAAAGCCAAGGACAGCTTCACCAAGTGAACGCAGCAGTTTGGGACTCAGTCCTGAGAACTGGGGCCAGGCTCTGCTCTTGCTCAGTGTGCAAGTTCAACCTTTCTTCATCTACGTCAATGGGCAACCGACACAGTGCAGAGCCATGTCCACATCCAGGCACTGAAGGCAATGTGCTCCCAAACCAGCCAGAAACTCCCCATTCCCCTCCACAGATCCCAGCTCCAGGCCAGTTCATGCTGGCCAGTACTGGGAGGCCAAGCAAGGGCTTTCAGCTACGGGGAAACCTCTGTTCTTAATCTCCAGCAGGTGCTGGCACTAGGGCAGGCGGAGGGTGCATGGGGTCCCAGGCAGAGACCTCCAAACCCACCCTGTCATACAGCAGGGACACTGCAAAGTGAGCTGCCACCTCCCAGTCTGAGAAAGCCTGGCGCAGTCCCATTCAACCCCTCGGGCACGCTGGGCAATGTCTCTGCACAGCTTGCAGATGTGCCGGTTTGGTGCCAACTCCAGTGGACTTCCCTTGAGCCTCTCCCAAATCAGTGCTGGCCTAGCAAAACCCAGGCCAGCTTTGATCTGCAGCTCCTGCCCACCTTGTCAGCATGCTCAAATCCCCACACCAGCCTGCGAGGCATGGCAAACCCTCCTGGCTGCCCCACTCTACACCAGGCTCCCAGCTTTGCTGCCCAGTTCGCAGCTTGCACCCTAACTCCCAGCAACACCTGGGTTGGGAGCCACAGCCAGCAAACCTGTGGGGACACCCAGCAAGGTCCTCGCTGGCTTTAGTCCTGCATCAGCAACACGGCACACCATGCCCAGCCAGACAGAGCCAAAACCTCTCCCCACTGCATGCCGACTTGCCAACACCTGACTGACTGCCGGGCTCCAGGGTTCCGTGCCAGTGGCTGGGGAAGCGGCAGCCTGACCTGCCACCCCAGCTTGCTCTCACCCACCACAGGCACCCGACCCAGTGTGGAGGAGGGTGCAGCCCCATGCCACCAAGCGGCAAGATCCAGCCAGGCCATGGGGAGGTTTGTGCAGGTGCAACTGGGGTGAAGAGCATTTGCTGGTGGAGTGCAGCACAGAACTAAAGCACAACAACATTACCTTTGGTAGGGATGTGCTGGAGTGCTGCCGGGCTGAGACAGCGGTCCAGCCCTGCACAATGGCTCAAAGCAGGCAGGGAGCTGAAGGCAGGGCCAACAGAGCCAGGACTAGCCAGGCCAGTGGGAGAGGCGCTGGCAGAGAGGGACAGATCAGGATCGAGGCATGGGCACTGTTGCAGCCTCAACGAAAAGGTGCTGGCGGGGCCCGGCTGGGGCAGGAAGGGTGCAGGGAGGTGTGTGCCCATGCTGCAGCAACAGGGAAGATGTGCGATCTATTTTTAAGCCAACTACTTTTAAGAGAGCCAACCAACCTCCTCCTCGGAGGAAAAAGGCAACTGCGTGGGCTCCGGCTGCCGATGGCTTAAATGTGAAGGAGGAAGCTGAATCCCAGCCCAGAGCAGCACCCAGGACTCATGGGTGGAAGGAAGAGCAACTCGCAGCCCCCCAGCCTGACTTGCCAGCCCCAGCAGGGCACGCTGCTACCATGCCATTCACAGGGCAGAGGGACAGATCCAGCAGTGCGGGTGCCTAGAGCTGGCTCTCGGTGCTCTGCCGGCTGTTCCGGCTCTGCCGAGCGGGTGGGAGGTGGAAGAGGATGAGGAACTTCTCCAGCCCTGTCCAAGGCCAAAGTGCCCATGTGGTGGCTGAGTCAGCACAGATCACACTTATCCTGGTCATGCCTTGGGAAAGTGTTACACCATGCAATCTCCAGCTTCAAACCTCTAGGCTCAGCAGAGTCCAGTGACCCAGGACACAGCACAGTCTGCTCCAGGTGCTGGAAGTTTCCATCCCCACTGTCCCCACCATCCCCACTAGCTGAGCCTCCCAGCCCTGACCTTTGCTTTTTGCTGAGAGCTGGAGAAAACACCCAGCCCTCAATGCTGACGCAGCACCAGTGTCACCCTAGTGACTCCCAGAGAACAAGCCTTGTCACCAGAGAATCTCTGCTGTGCCTGGAGATGGCCACCAGCACTTGATGGCAGCTCTGAACCCAGCAGGGTCCTCTGGCAACTCCCTCTGGGGCTTTTGCTGACTGCACTGGGCAGCCAGTGGATGGGGATGGGAAAGCGCCCAGCTCATGAGGAGGACCAGGACCCACAGGGTGGCAGATTCCAGCCCCAGTGTTGGGCATCCAGAAGCCAGAGACAGGAGATGTGCATGGCTCTCATGCTCCATGCATGTGAGCCGGCCGACAGGACTGCCTACCCTGCACTCTCCTGGCAGCCGCCATGCTCTTGGCCGGCTTGGCCTGGTGTAGCTTGTGACCTCAAGAGCCTTTTGAGGCATGCTGGCAGCAGGCCAGACACTGCTACTTATGTGCTGCTCCACAGGAAACATCTGCGAGTGCTGCTAACAGCCAGCTCCGTGGCCACCAGCCACTGCCAGTTCTGCACAGCCCTGGGCTTGGTCACCACTGGAGCCAGCCTTGGGGCAGACATGGGATGAGGAGTCTGGGGGGCTGAGCTGTGCAATAGGGCTGCTGTGTTCTGGGCAGGGCCGAACCCTACAGGTACCTTGCAGTGGGCTGGTGAGGGTACAAATCCTCACACACAAATCCTGCTCCAGGTGGCAATGTGCAGAGACACCAGTTCCATGGGTCAAAGAGGTGCACCCCAGCCCCCTGCTTGCATTTTGCTCAAGACCCCAGACTGCTGCCTGCCCTGTATCCTGGGGCAGAGGGAAGGGCACCAGCTCCCCGGGCAGTGTTTGCCACCAGGGAACTTGGTGAGTGTGGATTAATCCCCGGTGAGGACCCCAGGGCTTGGCATCCTGTCCCCTGGCAGGTCAGCGTTATCTGCCAGGGTTGCTCCTGCTGCTGTGCTGGCTCAGCTGGGCTGCACGTCACTGGGCAAATCAAACATTAACTGGGCAGCTTGTTTGCAGGAGGCTGAAGCAGCACTTGGGGAAAGCAGCACCGTAGTGCAAAGGGCACGTTCAGTGGTTTGGCTCCTGGGCTCTCCTTGTTGCTCTAATCAAGAGACTTCAGTATCAGGTAGCCTTGGAAGAGCAGGGCTCCCTGGTGAGCCCACGGAGAAAGGTCAGATGATGCTGGCTTTGCAAAGCAGGCCTCCAAAGTACAGCAGCTCCGAGGCAGGAGGGAACCCTGGAGCTGGGATCCGCCAGGATTGCCCTCTCAGCTGGCAGGGAGACATGCTCCGCTGCCCACAGTGAGCAACAAAATCCCAGCTCCCTCCAGGAATCATCACCCCTCACATTATAATCACTGTAGGTGTGTGCAGGGAGGCTGGGGCACTGCTTGGTGCAGAGATGTCCTGGCCCAGCAACATCTCCTCTGGCCCTCTAGTGCTCCAACCTCACTGTCTGGCAGATGTGTCCATCATGGTCTCAGTACAGCTTATAAAGCACAACAATGTGTAAAAAGAGCAAACTAGCAAAAAAAAAAATTGAGCTTGGGAGCTGCTTTTGGGCTGCTCCAGCAGGCTGGGGAGCAACAGCCATATGCACATTTAGAAATAATTCATCCCTGCTTTCTGCCACGGGCTACTGCCTTCTCAGGTCTGCCAGCACAACTGCAGGAGCAACCTCACCCAAGACCCCTTCCAGCAACATGATCCATTTTTTTAAAACAAACAAACATTTAAACCAAACAGGATTACATTGCTGACACTGGGAAAAGGCCCAGCAACACCAACAAGTCGCAGTGGGAAGGGGAACTGAGAAATAGAAATATAAGCAGTCGTGGAGGCCAGAAGATGCCACTGTCTCTGCATGCCCTCGCACTGACTCCAGATCATGGAGTGCTGCAATGGAGAAGGGCCAGATTTTCAAGGGAGCACAGTCAGTTTTGCTGAGGCACCATCTTCCCACCAGGAAAGGCTGATGCAGCCTTCCAGATGTGTTTGTGAAACCGGTCACCTCCAAGGGAGAGTCAGTAAAACCACAACACTCACAGAAGAAATCTTGAGGAGTTGCCCAACTGCTCCATCCCCACCTTCCAGAATAAGCACTTCAAAATGGCTTTTTCCCTGCAGCTGTTACAGACTGGAACACTGCAAAATGCATTTGAGATGAAAAAGTTGGAACCAGCCCTCCCCACTTCATTTTGGTAAAGCCCAAAAGTTTTGCTCGGCTTTCAACCACTAGTTTTGCCTGCAGTCATTTCAGGATTTCGTCCTTGGGGACTGTGGCCTCAGTCTACTCTGGAGCTGGCACCAGTTGGATGCTGGGATCTGCTGCCCACAGGGAAGCACAGTGTCCCCTCTGCACCCTTAGGCTCAGCTCTCTCCAGAAGTACCCTCCTTTTCTCCACCGGACTCTCAAAGGTCACATTTGCTGCCTATTTTACAGCTGGGGAACTGAGTCATGGCTGATAAGACGACATGCCCAAGGTCACCCTGCCAACCAGGTACACAGCTGGGAATAAAGCCCACACCTCTCTGGTAAATCTGTATTTGCAACTTGGGAGATAAGTAGAAGATATGCAGGCATGTGGTGGGGCTCAAGGGAAGACAGCAAGTGGCTTACTCCACTTTGGCTTGTTTTCTAGCAATGACACAGCTTCCATTTGCCGAGGGTTTGTGTGCCCTGCCACCGTGGGAGGAACGCAGGACAGCATTTCCAGCATGTGGCTCTGCCAGAGGAAATGGGGAAGAGAACCTCCCGGCCACCCTGTTTGACTCCAGCCAAGGAGCAGCCAGCTGGACCCAGCACCCCTCCCAAAAGCTGCTGCTGGGCAATGTCCCTACTGTCCCACAGAGGGGTCCAGAGCCACCCTGGGCCAGCACTGTCTCTGCATGCACGTGACACAGAGACGAGCGCATGAGCAACTGGCAAGCTCAGGACATGTAACACCAGTTGGGTGCCAGCTCTGCAGAGCTCCTCTTAAAAGGCCCCAGGCAGATCCCGGTTCGTCATCTCTCTCTTTATCCCTAGTGGAATAAATATACCGTAATGCCAGGGAGCTGTAGGCCAGCTCCTGGATTTTCCATGCCCTGCTGCCACTGGCAATTTATCCCTGCTCTGCCTGCGGTCAGGCAGGTCCTCTGCCTGGATCCTGCAGGCAGAGGGATGGGAGAGCTTCTCACAGCAGCTGCCTGATCCAAGCACTTTGCTTTAAAAGCTTTTTTCTTTTTTTTTAAAGCACTCTACCAGGCTTGAGCCATAAAAAGCGCACAGACTGGTGTGGGACAGATCTGACAAGCCTCTTTTGTGTGGTGGATGGGCCAAGGACAGCACTTCAGGGAAATTTCCTCCCTGCTCTCAGAGGCTCCCCACAGCTGCAAGGAAACCTGGAAACCTCAGCCCAGGCATGTTATGCCATGGCTTCGTCAGGGACTCCTGTTCAAAGTTGAAAAGCTCTGCTGGCAGAAAAGCACCAGCTGCTTAGCACCAGGAACTGTTGACCTGTTCCCGACTGCACCCAAGCTACCCCAAATGATACCAGCTGGGGAAGGAGCCCTCCCAGCAGAACCGAGACGGCTAGTGCAGCCTGCTCTCCTTTCACTGGAGGTGAGATGCATGTGCCCCCCCAGCTCACTCCCTGCCCCGGGGTAGGTGTGGGAAGGGCTGATTGCATCCTCCTTCTCTGGGGCTGAGACCCACCACCACAACCTCCCCTCTAGCCCATGCTGTGGACCTGGAGATTGCTCAGCAGCTGAATCAGCTCATGTGACAGGCAGTTCCAGTTCAGACCAGCTACAACTTTGCAGCAAAACAAGCACAGGCTCCTCCGTGGCAGGATGCTGAAGCCTTCCTCCCCTGCACCCACCTCCTTCTTCCCTGCCCGGACATGCTGTGCCGGCCACGCTGGCTGGGTGCGGGGCGGCGC
>NW_010972732.1:65561-87842 GCF_000737465.1 Haliaeetus leucocephalus | reverse complement strand
CCGGCCCCGCGCCGGCGCACGGGTGGTGCGGCCTCGTTGGGCCCCTGCCGCTTGCTGCGGGCAGCTGCCGAGCGGTCGGCGGTGGCGGGTGGTCCCAGAAGTGGCAGGGATGGGGCACAGCGTCGCCGCACAGGCGGCACATCAGCACCGCCAGCTGCCAGTCAGAGCCTCGCCTCGCTGCCCGCGTGGGGTCTTTTCCCCCGTGAAACAGTGTCCCCGTCACGTCTCTGCTGGGAGCGGCCCCTGGCCCGTGCCAGCCCCTGGACGTGGCCAAGCACTAGCAGAGCTGTTAGCCTGCACACGCCAGGGAGGGTGCTGACAAGCCTGGACGCAGATGGGACCCTGCTGGGGTGGACTGGCTGCACCAGCTCGCATGGTTGCCAAAACCAGGGCAGGAGGCTGGATCTGAGAAAGGCTTTGTCCCCTCACAGCCAGGGCAGAGGCCCAGCAATGACACCAGGAGCACCTCTCCCAAGCACCACTGGTACATACTTGGCTCTCATAAGCCAACAGTCATCCCTGGGCCACACTGCTGCGCAGAGCGGGGTGTGCTGTGCGCCAGAGTGCCTCTGAGGGGAGAAGAAGGAGGGCTTTCTCTGTGCTGTGGCAGAGACTGCTGTCTTCTCCTTGTGCCGTTCTGGGTTTTCCACCTCCTCGTGCATCTGTGACTTGCATGGCTATGGGTGGGATGGCAGACACCTGCATTCAAGAGCTGTGTGTGGTGGGAAGGGCTGTTGTCAAACTTTTTGTGCTCTTGCTGTGAGTCTTACTGATGCCAGAGCACAGGTGAAGTCTGCGCTTTATTTGGGCATGGGAAATTAATTCTGGTGGAATCTTCTTGAAGATAATCACTGAAAGGATTTTTCACGCCATCCCTGGGATCCTGCAGGTTTTGAGGTTTCCTTGCACCGGACTCCCACGCTGCTGCTCGACGAGTTCCCCAGGTTGCCTCGGTCTAAATTTACCCTAAGAAATACAAGAAAAAAGACGACCATAAATCCCTAGAGAAAGGAAACAAGAAAGCAGGGGAGTAAGAGGAGGAGAAAAAGAAAAGAAAGAAAATCTCTTGCTCTGACAGCAATTTTCTCCTGCCCTGTGGGAATAAAACTGCTCCTGACTGACTGGGCTATCAGAAAGCCCGGAGTGCTGTGAGACGTGGGGAAGAGGAGGAGTGGGAGCTGCAGGCGTTGATGCGACCGGCTCCGACAGCTGCTGTAATGCTGCCGGGAGGAAAGAGCCCCAGCAGCATAGCCTGGGCAGGGACCGAGGGGAGAGCTCTGCTGCGGCAAGGCAGCCCAGCCCTGCCCCTCACAAGGCGGGTGCTCAGAGGCGGGAAAGGTGCTGGGGGTCTGCCCGTAACACATCCCACAGGGGAATTCAGACCGTGTCACCGGGAATGCATCAACTTTGTACACAAATGGAGCCAGAAAGCTTACTTCTTGAGCAGACGCCCTGATCTGGAAACTTGGGGAAAGTTCTGATGTGAGCTTTGTGCTCTGGGGCCCTGTCTGCTTTTTTTTTAAACTTACTTTTAACTGTGGCCTCGTAGACTGGGGACTAGCTTTTGGTCAGCATCCTCCCTGGAGAATCTTCTCCTGCTGCATCTTCCAGAGGTGGCCAGAGGTGCACCTCCTCGCTGCCATGTCTTGCTCATGACAGTGGGGATTCCGGAGCTATGACCCAGAGAGCAGGACCCAGAGGAGCAAACCTGCCCCAGAGGAAGGGACCACCACACACGTACGTGAGGCAGCAGAGGAGCACCAGGGTGCCAGGGAGGACGTACGGGAGTGCCTGTGGGAAGTTCTCGTACAGGTGAGAACACGCGTCGCTCAGATAGTCCGCCAGCCAGGACCAGCGGACGCCTGTGGAAGAGACGTGTCCTAGTGACTGCGAGGAAGTGATGGGAGAGGGATGTGAGCCAGGGCCCACCCTCCCAGGAGATCTTTGTGGGACAGGCAGTGGTCAGGGCTGCTCGCCTCGGGGGGTTTGCTGGTGGCAGACTCAGGGATGTTCAATCCTGACTCAGATTTCACACACCCGATGCTGCCAAAAAGAACCCCTCTGATCCCAGAAGCTCTTTTGAGTCTTGCAGCAAAACTCCCTACTGGGGAGAGCAGAGGGACACTAGAAACCCTCCTTTTTCATAGATCCGAGTGTATTTTGAGGCAGGGCCAGGCCTTCTTCCCTGTGCTGGTGTGCAGCATCCAGCCCCTCTCACTACACACGCACACACGCACGCCTGCGCGCGCACCACTGCCCTCGCTCTGGAGCCACCATAAGGAACTTCAGCCCTGGGACAAAGCCAGTGCCCTCTGTGCAAACCGGTTTTACTTGCGTGCACAGCAAGCGGAGGAGCGAGCCTGGTCGTGCAGCCACATACATGGAGGACAAGAGGGTCATTTGGGGCAGCACAAAGAGTGTTCCCTGGTTGGGGCTGCTGGGTGCCTTGTCTGCTGCAGGCTGAGGCCAACAGGGTGGACAGGGAGCCCCCAGATCACGAGGGGCAGTGTGCCCACCCCTCCGGTGCTGGAAAACTTCATCCTTCCCAAGGAACTGCCTGGAAAACTCCAGCCCCCTGGGCTGAAGTTCCTGCAGTGCTCTCCAGCCCAGGACTGCCCCGTAGGGCTAGCTGCCCACCCCTTATCTCCTCCACAGCAGGTAAGTCAAGTGGATGGGGATGAAGAGGCAGAAACCCATGGCTCTGCCGCTCAGAGGCGGCTGGGGTGGGCAGTCAGGGCTGCTCGGGGCAGGCTCCTCCCGTCAGTCCCTCTCCTGTGGCAGCTGTTGCGCACTTATGTGGGATCACCTGGCTGGAGTCTTCTGCATCATCCACATGTAGCTCCAGATCCACTTCTGGCCCTGTCCTCAGCCTCACCACTGCCCAGCTGGGAGGTGGCCTTGGGCTTTGTTGAGGGAATTATGCCGCCTGCCAGGAATTATGCCACTCTCAACAGGGCTTAGCCCTCGGTTCCTGCTCAAAGAAGACAAGTCGCCAATCAATCCACCGAGTAAATAAGTGGCATATTTATCTGACATGCAGAGCAGCTCCAGCTGGGTGCCTCCAAAGAGGGATGCCCAACAAAGACGCCCCTGGGCAATTATACCCTTACAGTCCAAGTTCCTCACTCCTCACGCAACAGTTCTGACCAGTAGTAGTAGTATTAGGGTCTGGGGTCTTCCCGTTCTTCACTGGGTCCCTTCGTTGTCTCTAGGCGGGCTGTTTCTTCTCTTCTCTCTAAGGTTGCTGCGTCAGCTGACGACGGTAGCGGCCTTCCTTGCTTCCTGGTCTTCCAGCTCGAACCAGCTCTGGGGCCTTCTTTTACTTAACTAGGTAAAAGTTCAGTGTATCTGGATGCAAGTTCACAGCTTGCAGCCTAGGGCTTCAGCAAATTTAGCTACTAATGCTAAGCAAGTTATACGAAGCAAGTTCTGTGTAAGTAGTACACCAAATCGCACAACAGGCTTGCAGTGATGGTAGAAGATCAGGGCAGTCAGCACCAGGAGCAGAAGAAAGACAGCTATGAGGGCCACGTTTTGCAGCTAGGCATGGTGGGACCTGTGGCCCAGACTTCGTCTGCAGGGTTCCCTGGAAAGCCTGTAAAGTCAGATTAGGATGAGAAGATACTGGAGTAGGTCGGGGGCCTAGAAAAGTCCCAGGGTGCCTGACTGCATTCAGCACCAACAGATGTGCCCAGTAGGCTGGAGGATGCTGCTTGGACCGTCATCTCCCCTAGCCCTGCCCGGCTGACCAAGAAGGATCTGCAGAGCACTTTGGAGCATCCTTACGCAGCGGCTGAGGCAGCCTGGGAGGAGGAGTACCCATCGAGAGCAAGCCTTGCGTCTCCTGGAGAGAGCGGGCTGGCGGGAGAGTACAGACATACAGTGGGATGGGGGGCATGGCTTTGAAACGTGCCGCCCTGAGCACGTCCGGGAAGCAGGACGCCTTGCCTCCAGGCTCCTCTTGCACTCACGGGCTAGAAACAGGCTGGTAACAGTGTTGGGTAGGAGGCAAGAGGTACAGAGAGCAGAGAGAAGGCCTGCAATTAATCGTGGAACACATAGTAGGAGGGAGAAATGTGACAAGAGACACCTGACAGACAGAAAAGGGAAGTCTAGGTCTGTTCATTCCCTCTTGGTTACGTAGGGGGAAACCGAGGTGCAGGAGGTGGTGAGCCGCTTGGCCCTAGCTCCATGGCTGAGCTGGGAGTTAAGCTGTGCTTTCCCGAGTCCGCTTCGCTCCCTGTTGGCCACGGTCCCTGCTCAGGTGCTCCCTTCAGCACGCTGCTGCCCGTTTCTGTTATGTGCTGGCAGCTTTTTCCGAAAATGGTGCCCGTCTGCCCAGCTGCAATACCTGCATACATCTCCCACGTCTGGCTCAGGTGGGGGCTGCATACGGGGGGCTCTCCATCCAGCACAGGAGAAGCCAGATTCAGAAGCGGCCCTGGCCCATGGCTCATCTGGCTGGGGCTCAGCATTGAAACACTTTGCACACTTTGGATTGCAAAATAATCTCTGCTTGGGCTATGCTGGAAAGGGAGGGCAGGGATGTGTTTTGTCTTCCTGGAGACACCAGATAGCTTCGTGATCACTGGATCCCCCAGCCCAGGCAATCCTAGCAGCCGAGCCACGAGAAAGAGTAAGATCCCCAGCGCCCGGGAGGATTCGGCCAGGCAGCCCCTGCCGCAGCAGGGCTCTTTGCAGGGTGGTGACCAGGCAGGGCATCCCCTGGCCAAGAGGCAGAGGGCTTTGTGCTGGTCCAGCCCTTCCCCTGCACAGAAACGTCTGTGGCTTGGGGGAGGCTGTGATGCATCTCAGGTCTGCATTGCGCTAGGAGGAAACAGCGCCTGGTCTCCCATTCCCCACAAGCTAAATGTCAAGGGGCGCTTCCAGTAATGGGCACCAGAGCTTGGCAGGCTCGGACACGTCTGCCCACCTGCCCACAGCCCCTTCCCAGTGCTTTCGCTCAGCACAGCCGCCCCTTCACGGCTTCCCGGGCAGCTGAAGAACATCCTGGAGCTGCTCAGGGCTGGTTGGTGGACACTGCTCGGTCACCTGCAGAAGATTTCAGCCCTGTTTCCTCTTTGAAAATGATCCAGAGGGGACTCCGGTGCACACAGCTTTCTCTCTGACCTAACCCTGTGTCACCGGACAAGTGTGCCGCAACACGGCAGCCTGTTTCTGGAGGCGGGATGAGCCCGAGCATCCACTGGTACAGGCAGGGACCGTGTCCCTGCTTCACCAAGCAGAGCTGGGTACCAGCCCTGAGAGACAAGGCAGCCAGGACCATACGGAGCAGCCACTCCTGTGTGGCTGGCCACACCTGCATCTGAGCCAGCTCCTGGGTGGGCCTGTGGTCCTCACCAACTTTGTGTTGCCAAAACCCCCTGCTCTTGACCAACCCCTGTCAGCCCCTCACCCTGATGGGTATTTAAGCTTCAGCTGGTCAGGCCCAGCCTGGTCTGCAGTGGTAGCCATGGGCAGAGGGTGCAGATGTCTGCCCTTGTCCAAGGGCATCAGCATGGGGGACCGGGCCAGTTCCTCAGCGAGTGCGTGCAGGTCTCTGTCTACAGTCCAGCTGCTGTTTGGGGCTGAGCTGTTCTCTCTGCCATCAGGCCCTTCACCATGCCCGGGATGCTCCTCTGCACTGCTGGTCCAGAGACTGCAGCCAGCTGTCCTTGTGCAGCATTGGCCACTGCGCTCAGGAGAGATGTAGTTGCCTTGGAGCTGAGGAAGGTTGCCTTGAGAAGGGCCCAAGGTGGCAGGTTTTGGCCTCCCAGGCTGAAGGCTACCCTGCCTCAGGCAGGCATGCTCCCCTTTGAGAAGCTTATGGCTCCAATTCCTCTCTTCAGGCCCCACTTGCCAGGCAGCCCCTCCTCACATCTGTGCCTGGTGATTGTCAGAATGCAATCAAGCCAAAGGGTGATTGCATCTCCTGCTTGTTGCTGTAATGTAATCACTGCCAGGGCCACTGCAAAGGCTCCTTGTACAGCAGCGTGGAGCCCAGCAGCTGCATGAGGCTTTTTCAGCCCTCTGTCACTCGAGACACCAGCTTCTCATCTCCGCTGGGTGTGGGTGCCCAGACAGGTCACGTCACCGGGCTGATCCGCAGCATGAGTCCCCGCTTCCTCCGGACGCAGGCCGTGGAGGGAAGCGTCTGCGTGCACCACAGCCAGCCCAGTGCACCTGAGGGCGGGCAGGAGCTGGGTGGCTCACAGCAGCCGTTTCTCGCACAACCACCCTGCCTCATGGCCTGGGGTCCCCACCACGACCCTCCCCTGGTGCTGCCGTGCTGCCGGCAGAGCTCTCCTCAGAGCTGCCCCAGGCCACATCTCGTAGGTGTGAGCAGAGACTACCCGACTCTGATGGGGTGCCGTGGGAATCCACAAGCCAATCGCTGGCTGTGATGGCCTGGCGCACCTACCCTGCCCATCCCAGTGTGATGGCAGCCAGCACCTGGCTGATCCCCACTATTCTCCAGGACCCCCTCATAACCCTGCTAACCCTATGGCAGCTACCAGAGGTGTTTGTCGGGCTGCCTGGTTCCCCTGCCACAGAGGGAGGACTCACATCGCTGAGGATGGGCTGGCGCAGGCTCTGACAAGCCAGCAGCAATGACAGTGCTGCCACTGCCATGCAGGAGAGGCGTGGTGCCCAGGTCCACAGCCTGCTGGGTTCTCCAGGCCCTTGTGAGGTGGCCATTGTTCTGGAAGGTCTCCACCCCATGAGAGGCATGAGGCAGGAGCCAGTGCTATTCCTGGGAGGGGAAACATCTGCCACTGTTTGGGGCAGGTGCCAGGGAGGGAGCAGCCACCAGTTGTGGGAAGATAGCTCTGGCCCATGACACACCTTGCTGGGGATCATGGCAAGGCGGCAGCTCATCCAGCAGTCATGATCCCATCAGAGCTCCTGGGAGCCACAGGCACCTACAGAACTCAAGTGAGCAAGCAAGGAGGTCTTGCTCGAGGCAGCCTTGGAAAGCAGGATGATGGCACTCAGCCACGGCAGCAGGGGCATTATGGGAAGGAGATTAAGGGAAGTGGAGGACCAAAGCCCAGTGCCGAGTCAGGTTGAGCAAGCGCTGCCTCCCGTGAGCCACTGATCCCCATTGATTGTGAAATGGACGCTGGGGCCTGGAGCAGGGCCTCCTCCCCCAGCCCTTATCTTTGCTGCTTCCTCCTCCTCCAGGACTGTGACCAGGCAGTGGGAGCTCATGCAAAACGAAGCTGAGGAGCTCTGGGGCTAATTAATTACTAGCTGCTGGTAATGCTGACTGAACCCCCAGGGAATCCAGGGCTGGAGCAGAGGAGAAAGTGCAGAGAGATACTGGAAAATTACTGTTTAATTCTTCAGCATTATACTGGAAAATTACTGTTTAATTCTTCAGCATTATGTCTGACTATATGGCATCTGGTAGATGAGGGACAGGAAGAAGCTGATAACGAGTCAGCCACCGTGACAGCTCTGCAGGCCTTCTCCTCCCCGGCAGCAGGGTTGGCCAGGGCCCTGAAGGGCTGGCTCTGGCCCTGGTGAGAGTTCAGTGTCTGGTTGGATGCAGGTCCTTGGGCCAGCACTGCCCATGTCTGGCCCTGCAGCCATCAGTACTCCTGCTGAGTGTCACAGCCAAGGAACTCTATCCGCAGGGCAATATGGTTGTGCCACTGGCGGGGGTGTATCCTCACATAGCGGGCAAAGAGGGGGGGCTCCAGGCTATTCATCACTGTGCTGGTGTGGTCTTGGTTTGCCTTGAAAATCTGGAGAGGAGAGAGAAATCAGGGGTGTGCTCTCCTCTGCTGGTATAGTAAGCCCATGACTTGAAGACATGATCAACCCAATCACCACTTGGGAACACTTTAGGGAGGAAAAAGCACAGCCCAGCTCACCGCTCTTCCAAAAAAATCCCGTGAGCATGTTTGCTGCCAAGGGCTGTGCTTGCTGCCCTAGGGATGGCCATGGTCTGTCTCTGGCCGTGGAGCAGCTCAGCCTACCTTCTCCTTGCCGTCCTGCAGGACTGGGCTCCAGTGCTTGCCGTTCTGGCTGCTGGAGACAGCAAACTCCTTCACAAACATGTGGGTGAAGACAGCTTTGGCACCTTGGGTTATGACTGCAGTCACCTTCTTGGTTACTTCAAAGTCCACCTGCAACCACTCACTGGGGCTGTTGCTCTGGGGAAGGACAGACTTCCTTCAGACCTTCAGCAACAATGAAAAAGACACGTTCGTTGCAGCGGAAGCCAAGCTGGCCCTACACATAGTCCTGGGCTTCACCTGCCCTACCAGGTGTCTGGCTGGAGCTGCTGGGTGCTAAATCAGTGCAGCAACTCTTCTGCCTGTGTGCAGGCAGCTTGCACAGTGCACGTGGCTGTACACACTCCTCATGCAGCCCTGGCTAGGAGAGGTTGCAAGTACCCTGCCTTCTAGGATCCCACCTGCCTGCCCATGCCCCAGCTGCCTGCCTGGGGATCTCCTTGCATGGGCTACCTTTGGCCTCCATGCGTTGGTCCTCCCCTGCAGGTTCAGGCGGGCCTGTGAGGGTGACCAGCTGGAGAAGAGATTGGTGCTGTAGGAGGACGCGGAGATGTGCTGGTTAGGGATCCCTCTGTTCTCCATTCCTAGGGGCACAGAGCAGCCTGGAAGAGAGGAGTGATGCTTGTCAGAGGGAGGAACAGCCCCATCACGGAGATGCCTTCTGGCTGTTCACTGCCCCAGCCACCCTCCGTGCACTTTCCCTGGTTACAGGTTCTCCTGTGCCTTGCTGCAGTGTCATGGCATGGCTCAGGGCCCCTGTGTGCAGCATGGCTCTGGCTGGGGAGTGCCAAACTACACCTGCCACTTGTCCCACCTTCTTTTCTGCCTGGCAATTTTATCTAGGAGGAATGTGAAGAATTTGTGCATCTGCCAGGACATAAGGAGAACCTGCCTCCAGGGGAAGAACAGAATACCTGGCAGGGAAACACCCTGCACATGGTGTGATCAGGTGTGCATGTGCACAGCTGCCTCAGAGCCGGCTGGCAGTCTTGTGGCATGGAGCAACAGCACAGCCGCTGCCGCTTGTAGCTGCTGGAGAGTCTGTCCTGCTAGTGTGTGAAGCTAAAGAAAGGATCCCAGAGCACCACTGCCCCAGGTCACACTGTGGGCCAGAGCAGTCTTGCCTTGGAGTGGAGGAAAAGCCAATAGTGTCTGTCTCTGCTTGTTCCATGCTCCCCCAGACTGAGGCAGCAGCTCCCCAGCTATCAGCTTAGCTGCTGCTGGAGGTTTCTGGTGGTTCAGGAAAAAGTGGTGGTGAGAGCTGGCCCCGTGTTCTCCCTCTGGTATTGCTATCTCAAAGACCATAATGAAATTTTCCAGCTTTGTTCCCCCAACACCTCAATGCCATCTCCAGCCTCCTCCTTCCCCCTCCACAACTGCCTGGGGAGTCCTGAAACACATGGAGCTGGCACCCAGCACCCCAATGGATCAGGCCCCGGCTTTGGTGCTCGGTATCTGGAGGTGGGACATACTGTTCAGATCGCAGCCAATGAGCTCCATACGCAGCGTGGTCTGGATGCTGTAGTGAGTGGGGTTAATGCGGATGTACCGGGCTATGATTGGAGGGTTGAAGCGATTTTCTTTCACTCCGGTTGCATCCACATTTGCAAAGAACAGCTGCAAGGAAAGGGAGAAAAAGGATTGTTGTACCAGTGGAAAGAGAGCTAGACAGGACAAGGATTAGTGGGGAGAACATTTCTGTCTGACACTTCTGTATTTTATCACCATCCTTACAAGAGAATGGCAGCTCAGGGAAATGATTTGAGATGTGATTCAGACCAAATAAGTGTGAATGGGCCACATCAGGGTGAACCACTGAGAAACAGGAGGAGGAGAAACTTAGGGTCCGTGCAAATGAACATGTTTTTATATTTTCACCAAACAGAGGGGAGAAAAAGAAGAAAAAAAAAGTCAGTCCTGGGACTTTTGAAGCTGGGAAAATTCTGGCCACAGCTGGAGTACATGATGGAGGCTTTTCTGGATACTTTTCTTCTCCTGCTGGAATGATCAGCTTATGCATATTTAGGTTGTGGTTTTTTCTAATGAATAGAGATCCTACAAATCATCGGCATCTGCACAATGTTCTTAGAAAGCCAAATTTGCCTTTAGGGTCAAATAAGATATTCAGGCAAAATCTTATGCCTAGCTTTAAGTAACATGCAACATAACATTAAGTGGTGGATCTTACAGCCACTTGGGATTGTGGAAAGAAATAGCTCAGTCAATTTAAAATGAGACAGATGGACACAGACAGCAAGTCCCTTGCAGGATTCAGTCATCCTGGCAGTGAATGCTCACTGTTCCTGCCCTAATCAAATATCTCAGGGGCTCAGGAGATCTCTGTCTTGTATACAGAGCTCCCTAGCCCTCATCACCCCAAGAAACCCTACTCTGGGAAGATACTCTCCTCAAGACACATTCGCCTTACCATCTGGGTGCTAGTGGCATTCCCCTTGTATTTCCTCCACCTTTGCCCATCAAGGCTGTAGAAGACAACAAACTGGGAGATGTAAAGGCTGGAGAACTTTTGACGGGCCCCTTGGGTTTTTATGCCATGAATAATCATGAGATGCAAAAGGTCCACCTGAGGAACAAAAGTTAGGGATTCATTTCTGATGGAAAACCCGAGCCATGTTCAGGCAATGCACTATAAACCCATAGAACTCACTTACTCATGATAAAACTGCGCACAGATTATGAGCCTAGTTAAAACAGTCGTTCATAAGGGCACAAGTCAGCCAACAGCTAGGAGAGGGCAGGGAAGAGCTGTTTGGAGAGGTGAGCTGTTCTCACCCGGTCTTGGGGGGATTTTTGCACAATCCAATGCTGCAGCTGGACCATCAAGTGATTCCTCTGCTGCACTGAGGATGGATCTGGGTGTCAGGCCAGCAGCAACCGTGGCCAGACCAACTGCTCTTAGGGTCTCAGAGCTCCCCTCCCAGAGGGGAAGCAAGGGAAATAGCAGGACACAGATGGGGAGACACTGGCCATCTGCACAGGTCCTTCTGCACAGTGCATCAGCCATGAGCATGCCCTTGCAATGCCCTCAGCAGTGCCTCCAGCCACAGGGCCCCTTTTACCTGGATCCAGGCGTTGCTGCGGTCAGTGCTCCAAGCATTGATGGAGCCGGTGTTATGCAGCCTGGCCAGGTAAGGAGCCCACTGCCCTGTGAGGAGAGTGCACAGATATAAGGATGCTGCCCAGCCTGAGGTCGTGAGAAGTCCATCTGCAGGATGGAGCCTGACGATCACCTTAGGGTTTAGTAGCCACATACAGGGTGGCTGAGCACTGACATGATGGGCCAGACATGTGGGAAGGCACCTGCAGGTCCCCAGTGGGGCACAGACATGGGCATGGATGGAAGATGGACTCTGCCAGAGACCCAGCGTAGCAGAGCCTTGAGCAGGCAAGCCCATGAGTTGTGTTGGCTGAAGCTGGCCCAACCTCACCTGTCTCCCTTGCAGCAACAATCCCTACTCACCATACTGCCCTGAAGCTGTGATCTGAGAATCTGCAATGTGGCGCGAGGCCAGGCCGAGGGCGTTTCGGCAGTCTGCAGCCAAACAGGGAGAAGGAGGGAGAAAACCAGTGAGACTTGATTAGATAACAAGGCTTTTGAAAGAAAAGCTTAGGCTGGGTAGCAGCCTCCAGGCTCATGGAAGTTGTCTCAAGCCTCCAGGAGCCCCCAGGCTTGTTTGTCTCACACCAAATGGTGGGCTTCAGATGCTGCTGCATCCATCCCTGAATTTTAGGGGTGCTGGAAGTTCTTGCTCCCGATCCCAATGTCAGCAGCAGAGAGTTCCCAGTATCAGCCACAGCAGCCTCTTGCCGAACTCCTGTGCCTGAGACCCTGACCTCTCATTCCCATGTCGTGATGTCCCAGCAATGCTGACAAGTGTCTCTTCCTTATACCCATGTCTTGCTCCTGGGCCTTTTTGTTGCTAGGCCGCATCTTTTAAACATAAGTATCATGTTGCTAAAGGAAAGTCTGCCTGACACCCCTGTCTCTCTGTGTCTCTCTTCTGGTCCACTGAGCACAGGCTGTTTGTCTTTTATAATAACCATTATTGTTAGTGACTTGTCACACCTTGGCATCTCTGCTGAATGGCAAATGCTTCTGGGGAAAATGCGAATTTGAAATCTTAAGCAGATTTTTAACTTATGGAAACATTTTCTGGCTAACATTTAATACTGCTTTAGGAAGAGGAGAGAGACTGTCACTGTGTAATAAAATACTACTCTCACAAACCACTTCCCCCAGTGTTTACATATGGTGAGGTAGAAACATGTTGTTCTGGGGTGAATGGAGTCAGATTTCCTGTGGATTTTTGCAGTTGCTCTTGGGGCTCTTTCTATCAGAGCAACCTGCAGTCAGGTGGTGTTGCTTGCTGCCTCCTGCCATCACTCCGTGCCTCAGTTTGCCTCTTGACTTGTGGTTAGGCAGCTGGGTACTGTACCTTCCTGACAGTGTGGGCAGGCACCAGTGTGTGCGTGCAGTTGCTGGGGTAAATGCATTTTACAGCGCGTCCAGGGACCCTCAGTTTTGGAAAACAAGAGCTCTGGGAGCAAATATTTGGAGGCAAATGAAGCTGGTCTCCCAGCATTCACCCCAGCCATATCCCTGACTCTGTGCTCTCTGCTGGGCTGAATAGCGTTGCAAGGGCTGAAGTTGTGACTTTCAGAGTGAAAACCCAGAAGACCCCACTTGGGCCACCCCAGGGGAAATGCTGAGAGACCTGGGGGATAGAGATCAAAAAAATGCTGGCCATAGCCATGGCAGCAAGCAGGCCAGGGCATAAAGAGGATCACTCACTCAGGTTGTACACGAGGAAGAGAGCACTCATCCCAGCTTGCTGGTGCTCTCCCACTTTGCACTCTACCCGCCAGATCCCGGCATGTGAAGGCCACATCTCCACCGTCCCGAAGACACCTGGCCAGGAATGGAGAGCAGACCAGAGGAGAGTTACTGGCTGTAATGGGATGCCACAGTGCCAAGCACTGTGCAAACACAGAGCCAGACTCTTCCAGATCCATTCACCCTTCTTGCTATCACCCCGCAGGCTTAGCACTTCCTAACTGGCATGGACATGAAGCCCTGGCAGTTGGGGTGTGCACAGTGCCCCTGCTGCATCTCACCAGGATAAAGGTTGTAGACTCCCATGCGATACTCCTGGCTAGTCCTGACACTGAACATCTGCCCATGAAAGTGGACGGAGTGGATATCTTCAGTGCTGCCCATGTTCAGGAGGTGCCATCGGACCCGTTGCTGCTGAGCCATCACCAGCCCAGGCAGTGTGTCACTCACATAGCCGTTGATGGCTGGGGAAGGCAGCAGTCAGGAGTGGCTCAAGGGTCCAGGGTTTTTCCATCCCAATATAGATTGTGGGAGGGCAAGGGCAAGGGCAAGGGTCCTCACCATGGAAGGAATGGTTTCTCTTAAAGTCAGGGTTGTTCTGCTGGATGTGGCAGGGAGGGCGGCAGTTCCTCTCCATGTTCTCCAGGAAGTACCAGCTTTTGGTCTCGTCAAAGATGGTGAAGAGCAGGGAGAACTCCTGCACAGCCAGCTGCCGCCTGAAAACGAAGTTCAGCACGCCACGGCGGCAGATGATCAGTGGCCCAATGAGGCCTGAGTGCAGGTCCTTCTCCTGCCAGAGAGCCAGGAAAGAAGGGTTTGCCTTGGAGAGGGAGGCAACACTGATGCCTGCAAGTGGCACAACAGCGAGGAAAGCGGTGGCCCTGTCGGCATCCCTGGCCTCGCTCCCCCTTATGCACAGGGCATGGCATGTGCAGGGTAGGAAGGACATGCTGGTTTCACTGGGGGATCCCCACTCTGCCCCTAGCTAAGAAAGGCTGTGCAGCAAGTGTTTGCACATGCTTTCAAAGGAAGTCTATCCAAGTGTCCAACAGTCCCTACCCCATTGGAACCCATGGGCCAAATTCAGCCAGCTTTGGCAGAGGGGTAGGGGACTGCAGAATGCTAGTTCCCTACAAGTCTCATAAACTGGTACAACTGGGGAATGGGGGAAAAACCCAATTAAGAGAAGGGAAGAGAAGAGAAACCACCAGCATGCATCATCACTGTATTAGACACCTGAGAACCTACACTGCCGCAGGCTGCTTTCAGCACAGCACCATATGAAAAGCCCTGACCTCACAGCCAGGACCCAGGCAGGCTGCCCATCTCTTCTTCCAGGATGCCCCATGGAGCAGGATCCCACATACCAAGTCCACATTGGAGAAGTAAGCCCAGGCCTTGCAGTCGAACTCCTGTGTGGTGGGTGCCATCTGGGGCAGGACTTTCCAGGAGTACTTCCGGAGCTCGCCAGGCTTCACCACATCTCCACCCTGTGTTGCACCCTGCATGTCCTCGTAGGCTTGCAGTGTGGAGTGGAATGAGAAGGGCCGCGAGGCCAGGTTCTTGAATGTAACCTGCACAGGAGGAAAGGCAAAGCAAAGGGAGTGTGGGAGGAGGCTAGGTTCAGCACTGAGAGTGCCCTGGACTCTGGGGTTGGATCCAGCCAGCTGGCGGGAAGGAGGCAGTCATGTCCCCTGTGCTTAGGCCTCCAGCTGGGCTCCATGCAGTGGCCAACTCCTGCTGAACCACAAGCTGTGGCTGTGCAGTGTGATCCCCAGTGGAAAGCACATCCCAGTTGTGCCAGCAGGATGAGGCCCTCTCCCTGCTCAATGAGACCAAGGTCAGCTACACTACTGTCTCTGGAGCCCAAAGGTGCTGAATCCATCCTGGTGAAGATTTCAGTGAAAACTGGGCATCTTCTCCAGGCATAAGAGTCCCAAGCCTGGTGAAGAGCCTTTCACCTCTTCCTTAAGTGGGTGCTGAGGGACCTTTGGTGGTGAGGGAAGCCCAAGCCTGCCCTCACATAGAGCACCCAAAGAAGCTGTACTGAACCCTGCTTAGCTCATTACCCTTTTTGCAATCCCTTCACCCAAAAGGCTCTCCATGGAGCCCAGGAGCTGCTCAGGCCATGATGTTACAGGAGTTGGGTCTCTCTCAGGTCCAGGGCTTTGCATCTGAACATTCCAAGGTTCTTGCTGGCCCATTCCTCCAGCCACTGAGGTCCCTCTGAATGGTGGCTCTGCCTCCCAACCTGGTGCCATCCACATGCCACGCAGGGTGCCAACAGGGCAGCTCCTGCCCCTGAGCCCTGAAGGTGACCTGCAGGCCCACCTCAGCACTCCCACTGGCTGAGCACAGACAGCAATGGGGGGATTTTAGGTTTTATGGGAAATGGGAATTTTCAATTCACCATGATGACATCTTCAACTTCTGCCCTGATGTATGGCCCAAGGATGCCCAAGTGCTCATCCAGCTCTCCTCGCAGCAGCGGCTGTGTGAAGGAATCGTCCATGTACTCTCGGAAAACCACCTTGCGGTACTGCTGGAAAGGCTTCCTCCTGCCACTCCAGGGGTCCCTGCTGGGGTGAGGGCAGTTAAGCAAGTCAGGTGATACTGTCCCATGGGGAGGGCATCCATGGCAGGGCTGCTGCAGGGCAAGGGTGATGCAGAGCCTAGACCATCCCTGACCCATTTGCAAGGAAGCTCAAGGTTGCTGGAGTTACGAAGCTCCCCAGGTGGAGGGGAGGAGCTGGGAGCATCCTTCCCCTGGGCTGCTTGGCTGGATTGTACAGTCATAGACCTGTGATCCTGCCTGCCAGGACATGCCAACTCACGCATCAAGCCATGCCACACAGTGCAGGAGGAATACTTGCGGGACAGTCACACTTACATGGCTTTTAGGAAGTGCTGGGGTCTCTGGTTCCCGTATTCCCACATCACCTCCACCGCTGCAATGAAGTATTGCCGTACCTCCCCCTGGAAGGAGCGTGGGTCATGCTCCTCTTCCCCATAGATATCGAAATCCTCCATGGTCTGCTCTGTGTCACCATACTCGTCATAGTCTGGCTTGTCAGCCTTTAGCCTCGAGGGGCTTAAATAGGTCCCGTTGTTCAATAGTGGTCTCTCCCTATGTCCTGGGGCATGGTTCCTCTTTCCAGCTGTGCTGTTGCTTTCCTGATCTTCCTTAGGCTCTCCTAGGCCATGGTCCTCTCTTTTCCTGGTTTCTCTGAGGACGTCTTCCCCACCAAGCACCTGCCATCCATCCGGACTGGCTTGCATGTATTCGGCTGGTTTTTTGGTAGTGCTGTGGTTGTGAGCAAGGCTGCCTGGAGACAGGGAATAGTTCTCTTTGGAAGCTGGTTTCATAGGGATTTCTTCTGGGCTTTGCCCAGATGTGCTCTCAGGCACGTAGCCCTCCATGACATTGGCCTTGAGCTGCTGAGGCTGAGGACTGAACTGACCTAGCTGCTCCACAGAGTTTGTCTCCTCCTCCATCTGGCTTCTCCCCTGAACTTGCTTACTCCCAGGAGCCCCCCAGACAGCACCTTTGCCCAGCTGCAGCTCAGCCAAAGCTGCGCTCTGCGAGCCCCCAGTGTGTCCCGCTGCCCCAAAGGAGACTGGATCCCAGTTTGAGGCCAGGTCTGCAGCCACAGCAGCAGCCTGTGTTTCTGAGCTGCTTGCTGCCATCACCACCTTGCTCCCCAGTGCTCCCTGCATGGGGAAGGAGCGTCCACTGCGCTGGGCCCCCTCACTGCTGTTCTGTACACCCTCATCTGTGCTTGGCCTCTCCTCAGGATGCATCTCGTCAGCACTATCTCCAGGCAGAGCCTGTGGAGTATCCCTGCCCATGTGTAGTCTCCCTTCAACCATGTTTGATTTTTCTTCCAGGCTTTGCTGGGCCACCATCACCTCAGGCAAAGTGTCACTTGATATCAAGGACCTCTTTTTGAAGTGAGTGCTGCAAAAAGGGGGATGAGGTCCACACGCCTTTGCGGCTTTCTTGTTCACTGCTGTCTCAGGGGTCTGGCTGGCCAGATCCTGCTCTGCTTTGTTACCCTTAGAAAGGGGCTCCCTGCTGCCAGGCCAACTGGTGTTGGGAAGACCCAGACCACGCATCAAGCCTTTGCTCTCCAGTGACCTGGCTTGTCGAGGCCTCCTGTCAGGGCCACTCACACTCGGGGCTGGATTTCTGTGTCTCAGAAACTGCTCAGGGCTGTTTAAGAAAGCATTTGGGAACTGCCTTGTGTCATTGGCCATGACGTTTGATTCAGGAAAGGCAAGATTGTCCATCTCTGGCAATTCCTTAGTAGCTGTAGCATCCTGAAACACTTCCTCCAAGATTAATTCATCCCTCTCTTCTGTCATTACATAGTTGGAAGGCTCAAGGTCATTGGTGTGTGCAAAGGTGGCTTCAAGAAGGCTTGTGCCTTTGGCAAGTTCACTGGCTTCTTGTTCTGTGCCACTTTTTGCAGGCAAGGAGTTACTCTCATCTGTGAGGATTTGTTCCTGTACAGGATTGCTGGGTCCCAGGTCTGAGAAAGAAACATTTTCCCTTTCAAAAGATTCATAAACGCCTTGCAAAACCACTTTGTGAGGTCTTTTTTCCAGCCTAGCATCTAGCTCATTTGAAGAATAATTGCTTTCTTTGGTGTGACTGTGAACCACAGCATGAGAAGTCCTGTTGTCTTCTGTCTTGTCTGAAGATGCAGAAGGATTGTCCAGTGTGGAGGAAGAGTTATGATCAGTACTTAAAGCCAGTTCTGTATTGATTGTCTGCTTTGACTTGTATAGATTTAAGGATATTTTATCAACCCCTCTTAGCAACTTGTCCTCAGCACCCTGTGAAGATGTGCCTTGAAGTCCCAGATTGCGCTCCAGGTCATTCTGGTGAAATAAGCTCCTGTTGTCTTGAAGAGGAGCTTTGCTAGCAGCATAAGCAATTGAGTCCCACAAGCTAGTTGCATGAGTAGTTGTCTTCAGAGGCTCTGGTTCCAGGATGTGTAATGTACCACCAGACTGGACTATTGTCCTTTTTACTGGCTCCTGAACCTCTGAGATTTTTGTCTCCTTCTTTCCTGCCAGAGTATCTCCTGGAGTTTGTATGGCTTGGTGCAGCTGTTGCTGACCTTCTGAGCTCACTGTACCATGGACCCTTCCACTGACACTCGCCAAGTGTTCTCCAGGTGGGAGAGCTCCAAACCCTTCGTCCTGGCTGATGATTTTTGACAATTCTTCATCTTCCAGGAAGGAGTCATAGGACACTGGCTCATACTTTGTCTCTGGCAGAGAAAACATGGAAATATCAGGTGGATGTGGGACTGTTCCTAAAAGTGTTGATGTGCCATTGGAAGAGGGATCAGAAATCCTGCCATTGCTCAGGAGGGCCCCATGGCTGGGTTCTGTCAAGCACAATCTTGGCTTCTCTGTCTCATTTCTGGAAGAGGTGACGTTCAGTTGGTCATTCACACATGGCCTATACCATCTCTTTCTTTTAGAGAAGGCCCTGGGTTGGAAGTCAAAGGCACCTTCCTCCTCCTCAAAATCCACATAGTCTTCCCCATCAGGGTATTGCTCATGCTGGCACTGCAAGACTGTGAACTTGGCATGCATCCCTCGGTCTCTGAAATCAGGATTCAGGCACCCCAGCGTCCAGATGCCTGTCTCAAGAGAGGACAAGAGGACACCATCAGCCCACCACAGCAGGAAATCAGAAGACCTGCCATCCTCATGCTGCTCCCTTGCTAGTGCAACCTGTATTTTCAGGCAGACTCTGGCTTGTGGCAGTGATTTCATGTTTTCATAATCCCTAGAATATCTTACAGCTGGACTCACAAGACATCAGGGTTGCTGGCAACATCAGAGCTAGTCCTGACAAGCACCATCAGCAGGGCCAGTGTTTCCTGCCAGAGCTTAGAGAGCTACACACACCTGAGAGGCCCCAGCAATAGCTTGGTGAACAGTTAATGCACTGAGTACCCACAGAGCCTCCAGGATTATTGCCAGCAGCAGAGTAGTCAACTTAATCCACCCTCAAAGACATGCTGGTGCTGTCAAATACACCTCTCTCCCAGACAGACTCATCACATCTTTCCCACTGAAGGAGAAACAAATGAAAAGGCTGCCCCTTGCTCACAACCCCAGTCAATGTATTTGCTCCCCACAGCGGGTGCCTCTTCTCCAGGCACCAAAAGGTGTGTAATAACCAGGCTCTGACACTGGAGAGAGCAGTCATCTGCTGCTGGGCAAGCTGCTTGCCTGCTTCGGATCAGCAGGCAAAAATCAGAGCTCAAACTGATGCAATGTTTGGCTGGGTTTTAGAAAGCTTCCTGAGGTATCTAGGAACCCTGTCAGCTTGCTTGGGGTGCAGTGCTCATGACCATCATATCAGTGTTTGCAATCACATGGTAAATTCTGTTTCCTCTGTGAGTGAGGAAATGGTTAGCAGCACCACTTTCGCAAATGCTAAGGAAAAAATGCTGAGTGGGGGGAAATAAAACCAAACTCTGAAGCAAATCCTTTCTAGGACTTCTCCATGGTTGCGATTTCTGTCCTTGCAGAAATCTTGCGGGAGATAAATGGTATGCCAGCAGCAGCAGCTGAAACCACAGCAGGGACAGCACTGCTGCTCTCCTTGACCTCCGAGCTTGGAGCTAAGGGTGCAGAGGTAACGTCCATGGGGCTCACATTACTGCAGCCAGCTTACTGGCTTGGCAGCATGTTTGACCTTAACACACCCTATTAATGAAATAAAACACAGTAATTTAATTTCTTTGATTTAAGCTTTGGAAGGATTTAATCATTGCCTCTTACTTTGCTCTTCCAGCAGGTTGCGTGTCTCTTTGCTCTCAGGGCTGCCAAAATGTGATAGGGTACCAGAGACCTGGCTGGAGGTCCTCACTTATCTCTGCTATGATGACAAGCCCATGGTTTGTAGAATAGCCCATGTTACTAACCTGGCTTTTCCAAACTCATGAAGACCGTTTCTCCAGAAAATGGGAAAAGGGTAAGCACGTCCTCAAAGACCATGTTGCGCTTGAATGTGTTTCCAGAGAAGAAGATGGAGAGGAAATCTGTTTGGGCCCCAACACTCAGGACATACCAGTACACAACTTCATGCAGGCAGAGTTTTGGTTGGAGGTTGTCAAACACATAGCCATTAATAGCTGAAAGAGAGTGGGGTGAAACATTTCATCAGGACCTAATTCCCCCATGGCTGCTGAGCTGCTGCATGTTCCCTATTTGTTCCCTGGGGCAGAGATGACCCTGTGTCTGCCAGGGCTTTGCAGGGACCCCCTGGCTGAGCACTCACTGTGCATCACGTTGGAGGCATAAAACTGGGGGTCCTGGGTATCCACATGGGCTGCGTCAGTGCAGAACCGCCTGATGTTCTCCTCCAGGTACCAGCTGCGGTTCTCATCAAAGACTGAAAAGAGCACCAATCTCATGTTGTCTGACATTATCTGGAAGGCAGAGAGGGAAGCGGTCATTCCTGGTCTGATCGGAGTTCCCCTGGGGCCCAGTGTCTTAGCCTGGGTGCATGGGGAACAGTTTACTGCTATTTCACAGGAGTTAGTGTCCACATTTGGAGAGAAGGGAGTATGCAAGGGAGTATGGGGAAGGCAGGGGCATTGGGACTGATGGTAGGGTTGAAGAGAACAGGACAGACAAATTTGGTTTTACTCAAATATTTCACCCACGACAGTTATTCCAGCCTTTCCAGCCTGGCAGTTGAGGCAACAAAGGAAGGACCCACCTGATTTCCCCTCTGATCCATGGACTTCTTAAAGCAGATCAAAAGGGGCCCAATCAGGCCTGAGGCCGTGTCTCGGACCGGGTCGATGGAGCTGTAGTAGAAACGGGTGAGGCAGCGAGGATCTGCCTGCGTTGGCCCATCCTCAGTGGTGACCCTCCAGCTGTAGGTGAATGACTGGCCAGGGGGGATAGGAAAGTCCTTCACATCCTTATCTAGCAACACACAGCCCAAGGGCAGATCAGTTAGGTCTGGGTTGCTCCTGCAAGGGGTGATCACACTTTTTAAAAGAGCTCAGAAAGGAGGTTTCCTGACCACACAAGTTGCATAGAAAAATACCCAAACCCATGCCCACACTGGGATGGCACACTAGCTGCTAGCATATGCTTACGTGGAAAGTTGATCTGGACAAAAGGAGCCCCTGGGACTAGATGAGGATAGAGAGGCATATGCCTGATTTTGAAAGCCCTTGAAAATCCTGCAAACTGGAAAATTTGCCCAGTCTCAGCTGTGTCTGGGCTCTGGGCTGCCTAAAGGAGTTTGCAGATCAAGGTACAGAGCTGGGTACCAGAAGTGGCTGAAAGACAATGCAAGGAAAGATAGATTTTTAAGCAAAACCAGCTAGACCATGAGAAAAGCAAGGAGGTCTGGAAGGAACAGAAGGAAAACTCAAATGCAAATAAATCCTCTGAGCATTCAGCAGGATCTTGCACTGACATAGCTTTAGGAAAAGACCTTTCTCTGTTCCAAGTGCCCAGCTGAGCAGCTATAAGAGCATGGTTTGCAAAGCTCATGTGTCAGGGTAGGAATAGCTCTTTTTATTTATACTCCCCTAAAGAGCATCATCCCTGTGCTCCAGGACCATGACTTGCCCGCTTTCACAGAGTTAAATCGCTGCCAAAGCTGGTGAGACATGTCTGGCTGGGGGATGTTGACAGAGGGGCAAGGACAGGGCTCTCAGCTCCTTTGCATGGCTTGGCTCCTTTCGTCCTGCCAGCTGATGGGCTGCTTTGCACTTTTGACTCTCCTGAAGGAAAACCTTAATTTAGATAGTAACACATCACAAAGCTGACCTAGTTCACTGAACTCCTTCTGTCCCGTTTCTGCCACCTCTGCTGCAGCAGAGGAGCTTTTCTCCAGCCTCTGTACTTGCGCCTGTCACAGCAATGCACCCGAAAGGGCAGAGAAGAGGAGGGGAGGCACAATTTTGTCCTGGTGGGATATGGGATTGCCTTGCACAAGTTGTGATCCTGGGAGCATGCTGGCAGGGGATGAAAGCAGTCTGGGAAAGGGACCTGGTAACTCAACAACCACAGAGCAAAAACAGCTGTCGTGGTTTAACCCCAGCCAGCAACTAAGCACCATGCAGCTGCTCCCTCCCCCCCCCCCCCATCCAGTGGGATGGGGGAGACAATCAGGAAAAGAAGTAAAACTTGTGGGTTGAGATAAGAATGGTTTAATAGAACAGAAAAGAAGAAACTAATGATGATAATGGTAACACTAATAAAATGACAGCAGTAATAATAAAAGAATTGGAATATACAAATGATGCACAGTGCAATTGCTCACCACCCACTGATCCACGCCCAGTTAGTCCCCGAGTGGGGATCCCCCTGCCCCCCCCCCCCCCCCCCCCCCCCCCCCCCCCACCT
>NW_010972732.1:38634-65551 GCF_000737465.1 Haliaeetus leucocephalus | reverse complement strand
TCCCCCCTTCCCCCCCCCCCCCGCCCAGTTCCTATACCAGATGTGATGTCACATGGTATGGAATACCCTGTTCGCCACTTTAGGTCAGCTGCCCTGGCTGTGCCAACTTCTTGTGCCCCTCCAGCTTTCTCACTGGCTGGGCTTGAGAAGCTGAAAAATCCTTGACTTTAGACTAAACATTACTTAGCAACAACTGAAAACATCAGTGTGTTATCAACATTCTTCGCATACTGAACTCAAAACATAGCACTGTACCAGCTACTAGGAAGACAATCAACTCTATCCCAGCTGAAACCAGGAAAACAGCACAGCTGCAAGAGGGAGAGTCTGAATCATAATGAACACCCCACATTAAAGAAGGGAGGGGGGACCCCAGGGAATGAGGACTGTGAGCAAACTGGCAAACACAGGCAGGATCACCGGGGTGGTTCCTGCCTCATCGGAAAGTGGAGACCTCCGCGATGGATCAAACAACATGGTCCCAGCTCCCTGTTTGACAGTGCCCCTTCTTCCAGCCATCATCCAAGACTTCCTTACAGACAGGGTTACATGGCACCAAGGGGTACATGAACCAAGAATCATCATCATCTCTGGGATTGCAGGGCTGAGGCACTTGGATGGATGGGTTGGTCAACCAGTCTTACCACGGGCTACAGGAAGCTCTCCTGGCCCAGAATAGCAGTGGCCAATTGATGTCCCAAATTCTCATGGCCTGCCTTACCTTGAGAGGGCTTCATGGCATGGTATGGCCTTACACTGGTGAGGCCGTGAGGGTAGATGTTGTATGGTCGGCTTGCCAGGTTCCTGAACACGATCTGAAATAAGGACAGCCAGCAGGAACGTTTAATGCCTTCTGAACATTTTGAACCCTTGAGGCTGCTCTCAGTGTCCTCACAGAGAGGTACACACTGGGCAGCTGTGCTCTGGGATCGGCTGCCTGCCAGTGTCCAGTGGGGAGGAGCCCAGATGTGTCTGGGACCAAAAAGCAGGAGTCAGAATAGAAGAAATGACTGTTTATTTCTCTACTAGTCTACACTGTCCATCTTTCAGGGAGATGCCCATTTTAGGGAGGGCATGAAAATATCAGATTTATTAAAGGGAAAGTTGCTGTCTTTAGTCTCACTTTGCATATGAGACAGAAGAGGTCTGTCAGTCCAGGAGGCCTCAGAGGACCAAGACGCTAAGTATGCACAGCAGTCAACAGCTTCAAAGTGCTCCCCACTTCACTGCATGAAGCCCTTCATTTATTTCTCTAAATAGCTCTGTCGGGGCTTTGCCACAGGTGTTACCTTCAGGTCCATGCCCACAACTACATAGGAAATCCCAGGCAGGGAGCAGAAATGTGAAGTTCCTGGAAACCATCCCATTCCCCCTAGCAGTAAACAAGTCAAGTGGTCAGTAGAGACACTTGGGGAGACACAAGCGACAGTCCCCAATACTGTATGGTAAGAGCACACAGATGGAGAAGAGTGGAGGATGAGAGGACACTCCTGCCTCAGAGGAAGGTGCTGGATGCCATGTGTCATGGATTAATTCACACGATTCCTAAGATGTCTGCAATGAAGTCAAATCAAGGGGACTGGGCCATATCTGGTGCATCTCTGCTGATCTCACTGAGAGTATTTAGCTTTAGCTTTCAGTAACATCTGCCTTTGTGGTGAACTTTGGACATTACCAAACATGATAGAGCACCTCAAGGACTTATGTCAGACCTCAGCCACAAACCAAGAGCTATTAGGAACAACAGCATCAAGCTTTGAAGTTTCCCCTTCCAGTCTCTCTTTGTGGAAAGCAATCTCTCTCTTACCTTAAACTGATCTCCAACCTCCCCCTTAATGACAGGCCCCAGAATTCCCTTGTCCAGTTGATCTGACACCTTGCGCTTCTTGAAGGTTGCATCCTCGTACTCCACGAACATCACTTTCTTATACTTTGAACCGATCTGCTGAGGGCCAGCCTCCAGGAACAGGCTTGTGATGTTTCTTTAGGCAAGGCAGAGAAAGAGCAAATGGGACGCTGTCAGAACCAGAGCAAGACCTTCCATCATCCAAGGACCTACACAGCTGTCCAGGGACGACCAGTGCACAGTGGTGACACCCACCCCTGCAATCATAATATGCATCCTGGGGAATAACGTTTCAAGTGATTCAGTGCTTCTTTAATGGAGAAAGCTTCAACTAGGTTGCACAGTAGCAGTCTTGGGCTGACACTGCCTTGGAGGGAAGTGGTGACTGTGAGAGCTGAGAGCATGACAGATTGTCCTGTGTCAGGGAACACCCCCAGTGTGCAGGCATAAGGCAGCAGAACAGCTGCCTTTTTCTTGATCATCCCAACTCCTTCCCAGGAGCAAGGCCAGCCCTAAGCTGGTGTCCTGGTTTTGGCGGGGATAGAGTTAATTTTCTTTCTAGTAGCTGGTATAGTGTTATGTTTTGGATTTAGTATGAGGAGAATGTTGATAACAGTGATTTTTTCAGTTGTTGCTAAGTAGTGTTTAGACTAAGTCAAGGATTTTTCAGCTTCTCATGCCCAGCCAGCAAGAATGCTGGAGGGGCACAACAAGTTGGGAGGGGACACGGCCAGGACAGCTGACCCAAACTGGCCAAAGGGATATTCCATACCATGTGATGTCATGCCCAGTATATAAACTGGGGGGAGTTGGCCTGGGGGTGGATCACTGCTCAGGGACTAATTGGGCATCGGTCGGTGAGTAGCGAGCAATTACATTGTGCATCACTTGTTTTGTATATTCCAATTTTTTTATTATTATTATTGTTGTAATTTTATTATTGTTATTATTATCATTATTATTTTCTTCCCTTCTGTTCTATTAAACTGTTCTTATCTCAACCCATGGGTTTTATGGGTTGTTTCCCTGATTGTCTCAGCCATGCCACTGGGTGGGGGTGAAGTGAGTGAGTGGCTGCGTGGTGCTTAGTTGCTGGCTGGGGTTAAACCATGACACCTCCTCTGGCTTACCCTCCAAGGGGCTGCAGATGGGGATTTCTGCCCCACATGCCTTGCTCCAGCAGCCACTGGCTGGGATCCCCATCTAGGGCAGAACCTGGTGACCCCAATACCACGCCAGCCCCAGCCCACACAACCTGTGTCAGCAGAGCGACGTCAGGACTGTTGACAAGCATCATCACCATTTAGTGCTGACTAAGGTACTTCTGCTGAGATATTGCACTTGCATCACCTCCCCCTCCAAGAAGTGGGGCAGCAACAGGGGCTAATTGCCTCTGCCATCTAGAGCAGTTTCTTCCAGACAGGGCAAGGACACCCACACTCTGGGGCTGTGGGCACATGTCCCAGCTGTGCACAGTCTCCTGGCTGGAAGGTGAGAAGGGTCACCAGGCATTGCTGCCTGCTCAGAAGGGACTGGCCCTGGAGACCTGGGCAACAGAGAGACAAATGCCCCAGAGACAAATGCCTTTGTGGGTCATTTGGTAAAATGGAGCAAAGCCAGGTCCTGCCTTCCCATGGCCTCCCCAAGACCATCCTTGTCCTGCATCCATACTGTTAGTGTTAATAAAGAAGAACAAAACTGTCCAGGTTGGGCAGAAGGAAAATAAATTTCTGGAGAAGAGGGGAAGAGCTGGCAGGGCTGCCTCAAGGAGCAGCTTCATGGGCACGCATGCCTGCTCTCACCTGTCCAGAGACACTGGCTTCACGGGGGCATAGTCCCAGTCCATTTCTTCAGCTGCAATGTAGTGAGTCCAGGTCACAGGCTTCTCTTTGGCAAAAGAGCGCACTTGGATCACATGGTATGTTTCCTCATCTTCTTCAGGGTAATCCATATCTTCTGGCTCATCTGACAGCTTCCCCATCTTCATTAGGCGCTCCTCCAGACACTCCTCCACTTTCACAATGGCCTCCATGCCAGCTGGGTTTAGACAAGCCGGGCAGAAAGGGTCACATTGACATGCCAGCACAGGCGTGCACTCCCCCAGGCTCTGCTTGGGACATGTCCTCTCCACTACTGTCCCCATCAAATGGGCCATCACATGGGTCAACCTATAACATCCTGGTCACAGGTCAGACTGCATGTGGATGTAACACTATGGAGCAGGAGGGGCCTTGGAGCTGCAGCACTGGATAGAACCCTGAGCCCGGGCCATCCCCTGAACTTCATTTCCCCTGAGCTCTTGCAGAATAAGGTTACCTTGATGATGGGACAGAATCTGGCAGAACATCCGAAAGGAGCCAGCTGTTCCTGGCATGGTCTGGGCTGTGAGATATGTGGCAGGAGAGATTTGTAGGCTGCTGAGACGGTGGCTTCTCACCAGGAATGTGTGGGCTTCGAAGAAGATGGAGTGGACTTCTGGCCCAGTGCCCAACCCGATCACGTGCCAGTGGACCTGCTTCTTGAGGCACAGTGTGAGACCTGCCAGGAGAGAAGGACAGCATCCAGGAGTCAGCACTGCATCCATCCCTTGTCCCCACTCTTGGTGTCATGGACTCAGAGCCTGACATGTGCTGAGTCCCCTGCATCACAAGGTGGTCGCTTCAGGCTGGAGAAGTCTCATATGAATGTGGACTGTCTGAGCAAAACAGAGGCACAGGCCACATCATCCCTCTGAGATAAGACTAGGTTTACAGAGTGGGGGACTTTGGCAAAGGCTTTGGGAGGCATGCTGATGGGAGCTCACAGCGGGATGCAGTGGAAAAAAGAGGTAGATGTGCTCCTTGACTCTATAAACAGGGGAATCGGGAACTGGAGAGGGGAATAATTTGTTTGATCACAACACTGAAAAGCCTGATACTAAAACATTGCATCTGGGGCAGGGCTCCAGCACGTCCTCAGCAGTAGTTGAAATACCGCAAAAAGGGCAGAGAGAGGTCACGAGGATTATCTGAAGGCTGGAGAAAGTTCCTTCCTCTGAGAGATTCAAAGAGCTCAGTGTGCTTAGGAAATGGGAGAGGACTTGACTGCACTGTAAAAATATTTTCCTGGGGAGAAATTGAGTGTGTGCTGAAGGGCTCTGTAATCTGGCAGTGAAGTGAATAACAAGAACAAGTTCCTGGAAGCTGAAGCCAAACAAAGTCAAATACAGAGTCAACCACTTGTTTTTGGCACTGAGTGTGATAGGTGACTGGAACAGATCCCAAGAGCCCAGGAGGAGACAGGGTGGAGGCTCTGTCCCAAGGCCCTCAGCTCTCCATTGCCACCTTTCCATCAGACACCTCTCAGGCCAGGTCCTGCAGCCAGACAGGGGGTTGCTGGGTGGCAGTGGATATCTTCTCAACGGGAAAGCCACTGTGCAGCTACAGTGGCTGACCATGAGGTCTACTCAGGTCTTAAGCTCCATGGATCTACCAGGACAGGGAATTTAGGTGAGTTTTGCTTTTGCTTTCTATTGGAGAATGGCCAGACCCAGGTGGGAGGTTTCAGGGTGTGGTTCACCAAGGTTGCTTATGGTAATGACTCTCCTAACAGTGCTTCCCAGTTTGCCTTGGAGATTCTTCACTCTCAAGCAGCTTTGGACCTTCTCCCAGAAGAATATCAGAAAATGCCAACTTTTGTCTTCACTGAGACCACAAATGGCCTTTTCTTTTGCTTTTCTGGAGAAAAGGAGGCTGAGGGGAGAACTTATCCCTCTCTACAATTACCTGAAAGGAGGTTGTAGCGAGGTGGGTGTCTGTCTCTTCTCCCAAGTAGCAAGTGATAGGACAAGAGGAAATGGCCTCAAGTTGCTCCAGGGGAGGTTTAGATTGGATATTAGGAAAAATTTCTTCAATGAAAGTGTTATCAAGCACTGGCACAGGCTGCCCAGGGAAGTGGTTGAGTCACCATCCCTGGAGGTATTTAAAAGACATGTAGATGTGGCACTTAGGGACATGGCTTAGTGGTGGACTTGGCAGTGAAAGGCTTATGGTTGGACTTGATGATCTTAAAGGTCTTTTCCAACTTAAATGATTCTATTCCCCAAATCCTAAAGGTGTGTTGCCACAGCCAGGCTAGTGAGAGCTGAATTTTCCCCTCAACGCACTATCTCCAGCCTTGTTCACAGGGCTACAAGAGATGAAACTCTTTGCTACCAGCACTATTCCTGGAGACCGAGAAGGAGGTCAGCTGCGTTGGCAACACAGACAGCCGGAAACAGGTCATGCCCCACTGTAAATGGGCAAGGCAGATTAAGGAGTTGAGAAGCGATAGTTTCTCTGGGGTGAACGCAGCCTAACATATCCATCACCTGGAAACCCCTCTTGATGTCCCTTCTCGCACCCTTTCACAAGCTATCTCACAGACCTGGCTACACCCCTGTTCCTAGCACCTCCCATGCCCTCTGTCCCTGTCCTGTACTCACCAGGCAATGAGCCATTGATGTAGCCATTGATGGTGTGCAGCTCCGTCCTGTTGTGAGGCAGGGGCTGAGGAGCTGCCAGGGAGCTGGGTTCAGTGTACCAGCTTTTCCCTGTGGAGAGAGGAGGATGCAGTCAGCTTTCACTTGAGAGCATTTCCAATAAAAAAGAAACCTTCCCACTGGGGTGAAACAGTATAAAAGCCAAAATCCAGGGAGGTCAAATGTGTGGTGCCTGTTGGAAATCCACAGCAGACCTGGCCATGGCTCTGCATGAATGTGGTGGTGACCATTCCACATGACAGGGCATAACTCCCCACAGCTTTAGCCTGTGTGATGGGAACAAGGCCAGGGCATGGGACGGGGGAGCTGGGGGGGCGCTGCAAGCTCCCTGCATCTGGGGAACTGAAGAAGGAGTGTCAGTACTGCACCAGGAGCACATTGGTTGGGGAGGCTGTATAAGGCTCAAACCCTCAGGAGGCAGTGTGGGAGCTGAGCAGCTGTGCTCACACCATGGCCAAAGCATGCGCCCCGGACCAAGCTGAATTCAAGGTCTGACACCAGACAGCAGGGTAGTTACCTTCATCAAACACTGCGAAGAGCATCACAAACTCTTGCCGCGTGTCCTCGTTCCCATCGCTCGCCAGGGTGCCTGCAAGATGCCACAGGATGCATCTCTTTATAGGTCAGCAAGTACCATGCCCGTCTCCCAGGGAATTCCCTTTGTGCCCTCCAAGAACTGGTAAATCAAGGACAGGCTGTGGATTGCTTTTGTCACTTGTCACGACTGGCACAGCCCTGTTTCCAGCCTTGCAGTCCCCAAAAGCCCATGGTTGAGAGGCAGCTGCACTCAGAAGGCATCAAAAGGTCAGTTTGTGCTGCCTTCCACTTGAAGGCTCTCAGGATCCACTTAGTCACCTGGAAGAACCCATTTTATCTAGCCTCCTCATCGGCACCATTGTCTGTGTGTGCTCATTGCTCATCGTCTAGACTTTGCTTAGTGGAGAAACTGCTTCTGGTGAGACACTGGAGCCTGCAGACAGTGCCCTGGGAGGAGGTGACTCGTACCCATTCCTCTTCAGTGACTACAGAGGGGTCTAGACAACTACCTCCAGGAGTTGGCTCAACCAGGGGTGACCAATCGCACCCCAGGTACACTTCTTGGTGCCTTGCATCCAGCAAGTATTAACAGCCAGGATTTCATCACCTCCATGTTTACTGAAGGAAGAGGAGCAGGCACAGGTACTGTGGACCAAGCAGTGCCCCAGGTGTCCTGCCTCTCTCCTGCCTCATCCTTAACCTTGCAGATACAAACGTCCCTCTAGTTCTTCTGACAAAACCCTGTTTGACAAAGCACCCTGGCTGACGCTGAACTATCACAGCTTGGTGAAGCTCTGAAGGGAAGACAAACATTTATGCCTCCATAGCGATTCATCTTAGATAAGGTTCAGATACAAGGTAGGAGATTTCATCTATGGTCTGAAATCTTGCAAAGGAAAGAAGCAACTGATTTCTCTCCAACAGGGAAATCCAAAGTGTGTTTGGTTTCTGCACTGGGAATAGACTCTTTGATGAAAGGGCCAAACCCCAGAAGTGCTGTTGTTGACCACAGCTTACTCACTCCACTGCTATGTTCAGCCTCTTTTGAATTTTCTGCTTTTCAGTTCACGATTGCATGTGACCTGTCCCCATCCTGTGCTGTCCTTACCAGGTCGGCACACGAGCAGAGCTCCAATCAAACCGGAGTTGATGTCCTTCACGCTGTCAGTGTTGGAAGAGTAGGAGTGGGTCAGGCATGGTGAGTCACCATCCGTCGGGCCCTTGTTTTCCTGGATTTCCCAGATGTATGTGTGTGTCTTCCCTGGATCCACCCTGTCACCCTCCTTCTCTGGCTGGCTGGTCTCATCCTCATACCCTGCACCTAAAGCCAAAGGAACAGGCAAATGTCACTGAAGATTCATCCCCAACACATCGTAGCTACAGAAATGCCTCTTCCCCCAACCCAGAGCACAGCCTCCCTCCCCCCCAGCCCCTGGGGCCAGCCCAACTCCCACCAGTGATGGCCGGTCTCAGGGCAGTGAGCAGAGCTGTGCTGGAGACTTGCTTGTTGGGCTGTGTACCCACCACCTGCCCTGATGGTGGAGGGCACAGCCATCCTGGCCCTAAGCATCCAACCTCAGGTTTAACCTATGTATTACCCCTATAACTGATATGGGTTTGCTCTGGGCTGTTTGCTCATCTCAGCTTATGTCTGGGCTGGGCGTGGTCTTGTTGTTGCCCCAGGCTAAGCCATCTCTCTGACTGTCCTCGTAGATGGACCTGAATAGCAGGGTCAGCGAGGGACGTGCTCCCTCCTGGCAGGCAGGTAGCAGAGCAGACTTACCCTCTGACGCCTTCCAGTAGGACACCCCGATGGCGTGGAGGTTGTATGGGCGAGAGGCCAGGTTCTTAAACATGACGACCACTGTGTCATAGACTTCTGCTCGGATGGTGGGGCCCAGGAGACCTGAAGGGGGAAGACAACAAGGTCAGGCAGCTGGGGTCAGGCAGCTCACACCCATGGCCCCAAAAGGTCTGGGCTTTCCACCTGCACAGTTAGTGGTTGTCCCTCACAGTGTGGCACCATCAACTGCTCTGGCACCAGCAAAGCTACCTGCACCCCCAGCAGCTCTGCCATACTGGGACTCCACCCAGGTGCTTCCCCATCGCTGGCCAAGGGGCCACCAAGCGCCCAACCCCAGATGAGTTTGGCCGCTGTCAAGGAGAGCTAGGGCTCACCATGCTGCAGGTGCTTCTTACCCATCCACGCTGGCTTGGGCTTGGGCTGTGTGAACGAAGCATCAGGATACTCCACAAACACGGCCTTCCTGTACCGGGGAGGGACACCAAGTATGGGGGGCCGTGGGCCTGGGTGCCCTGACACACTGCAGAAGGAAGGAAAAGCCAAGGCTGATTGCGCAGCCCTGTCCATGTATGGGCAGCAGCCATCCTCTTCCTCCCCTCCCCCAATTTGCCTGTACCATGCCAGCCCTAGAGATTTCTCACCCTGTTGTGTCCTTTGGGTTTCCTGACAACCCACAGGTGTGTTTGGAAACATTTTGCTCAGCTCACAGATGACAACATGGCAGTGATTAATGTTGTGGTGTCAGTCATGATGAAGAAGACAGAAGGGCAGGAGGCACAGAGCTGTACCCAGCTGCGGCTGGGAGTGGCCACAGCTGCAGGCATTGCGGCCAGCCTCCCGCCTCGTGCCTTGCCTGGCTTCATGCTTCCCCACTAGCAGAGACCTCAGGCACTGGCAGTGCTGTGATAGCAGTGCCATGGTGGCCTCTGTCCCACAGCCACCCCCCCACCCCATCCCCAGCACCTTCAGGTGTGGCAGACACATCACATCACACACATAACCTCAAGCATCCTCCTGAGCTCCCCCTGGGAAAGAGCCTGTGTCAGGCTGCATGGCAGGTCATGGCAGTTTGCTCTGCAGTCTGAGCAATGTCCCCACATTTGTTTCTTTTCTGACCAAACTGGGATTTATAGCCACCCCTAAAAAACTACTCCCTGCAGCAGTGGGATAAAGGAGCCTTGAACGTATTTCACCCCACTTATCTCTGCTGGCCACTTTCTATCTGTAAGCAGCTTAACAAATTCATTTTCCAAAAGGAATCCAGCACGTTTATCAGGATAACAAAGCCATGAATTTCTCCAGGGATTTTAGATGCTGGCTTATCAGCCCCAGGACTGAGACCATTTCCAGTAATCACACAGATTGCTTCCAGCCTTGTTTTGTTTGGAGCAAAAGCCAGGTGGTATTTTCTTCCCTCTGAAGAAGCATTGCTCGCCCCTTCTGACTAAGCCTTCATTCAAGCAGCAGTTCCCTTTGCGACTCTTCCTTAAAAGGAAGAGGAAGGAGTCAGAGTGACTCAAATTTAGGAAAGGGCGACGCACGCTCACCCCCATGTTGCCAGCTGGAAGTCACCAGCAGCCAGAGGATGCTGTGGGGAGAGCAGGGTTCACCTCCCTGGTGGCAGAGCAGGATGGGCACCCACGAAAACCCCACATGCGCCCAGCTCCTGCCTTTCCCACCATGGCTATAACCCCATGTTTGGGCTGGCAGGAGGGCCCCAGCAGACACAGCCCCAGTGAACAGGGCCACTGCATTCAGCTGACTTTGCCCACGAGCTGTTACCACTCCTGCTCGATGGCTGTAGGGTCTGGACCAAGCTTTGCTCTCCAGGGTGACCCCATGCTGGGAGGTGGCAGTGCTGCATGGTCACTGGCACTGGGCTGTCCACTGTCGGGAAGCTGTGCCTTAATCTCTGACTCAAAGAAAGCCCAACTTTGAAAATACATCCCTGAGATATGAGGGTCTGTTCCTGCTAATTCTGTGGTGTACAAGGCAGAAATCCTCTGAAGCCAGGGGGATTTTGCTGGCATGCAGGGGCATGGCCAGGAGGAGACTTGGTGACACCAGGACTCAGCACTGGGTCCCAGCTGGCATGGCAGAGCCTGACGGCCTTTGCAGGGAATGAGGAGGCAGAGTTCAGTGCAGGGACATCTGATCCAAGTGCTTCTGGCCAGTCCTCTGCACTTGGGGTCCCCATGGACTTCCAACCCCAAGGGCGGCTGAAGCCAAGGCAGGGAGATAAGTTCCTGGCGCCTTCAATCAGCATTGTTAGCCACACTATCTGTTCATCTCTCAGAGCTGGGAGACTGCCAAGATAAACACCCTGCACTGCTGAAGCACTCAAACATGGGCTGCTGCTATATGGCTGCCAGCTCCAATCCCTGGGGCCATCACAGGACGTGCTGGTCCTGACTCTGACTCTGCTGGTAGGGTTGTGTTTGGGAGGAAGAGAAACTGAAATCATGGGGAAGGCATAAGCAGCTCTGGCCTGGTGTGCCATAGCCCATTCATTTGTCAGAGCCTTCCACAAATGTGCCAGAGAAATCACTGGATACATTCAGGGGTTTTGGATGTCCTGCCTGGAGGTGCACCCTTAGGGGTTGCCATGAGATACTGGTATCATGAGGGAGAACAGGTGGAGCAGAAGACACCCTATGCACAGCTTGGAGGCATCCTAGCTCCAGTAGCAGCTCTGCTCCTGCCACGCTCTCCTGGCTTGCTCCTGCATGCCCCTTCTCCCCAGCCTGGCTGTTTACCTGTGCCCTCCCAGAGCAGGGGGAAGCGGGCTGAGGCTGCAGGACCAGGGAAAAACCACCATCATCCAGCTGGGAACAGCTATGTCAAGCAAGCCCTGATTCCTGCCATGGCTCTGCCAGAAGCCACGCTGCCAGGGCACACCCTGCCTCTCCAGGGTGGAGCACACCACCAGGTCCCTCTGAGAAAGCCAGAGTTATCTTTCTCCATTTTAGAGAAGGACAAGTGATCTCAGACTGCCTGCTGATGCCCCGCTCATCCCCAGGGCAGAGCCAGGTCCCTGAGTCACTCCTGGGTCAGAAACGGTGTGCAAGCATGTCATTAAAGCCAGTGCCAAAATGGAAAGCCACAGGGCTGAATTAACAGCATGAGTGACCTCACCTCCACTGAAGCCTAATGGATCTGAGTGCAATGTTAGTAAAAGCAGGGCAGGGGGGGCATTAGTAAAACAGGGGGGTTGCTGGATGCAATTTTCCTACTGAAGTAACCAAAGGGGGGAAAACCAATGTAACTCAGTGATTATGGCAGCTAGTCAGGTTGACTGGGATCATCACTGGAGCCTAATCACAGCTCCTCGCTGCTCAAGCCAGCGTGGGTCTGAAATGGGGCCATGGGCTCACACCACCCCAGCACAGAGCCTGGGGAAAAGGGTGTGGCAGCAGGGCGGAGTGAAGGGGTACAGCTTGATCCACAGGGGATGTAGCCATCCAGCTCTGCTCCTCATGCTGAGCTCAGAGCAGCCCGTTCACAGCCATGAGCGTCCAAGCCAGCTGCGTCTCCAGATAACACCATCCTGATGCCTGAGCAATGCAACTGCCACGTTTCCTTCCTACTCCAAAGTATTTGGGAAAACCCACTATGCCTTCCTCCCTCTTGTGACTGTGTACAAACACCATTCTTTGACCAAACACTAAAAATTATTTTCATTCCCTAAAGGAAAAATTTCAGCCCCAGCAATGTAACGTACACAAAGGTATAAATAACTAAAGCTGCATTTTACCAGGGGCAGACACAGTGGAGAGCCTTTGTTGCTCTGAGTTATGTCACGGGGCCACAGCCAACCTCCCTCTGCAGCCCCTAGGCAGGGAGGCACAGGACCCCATCTCCCCTCACATCTCCCCAAACCTCCCAGGATACAGAGCAAAAGAGAAAGCACAGCTGGAGAACCAGCTCTTGGCTCTCGGCCATACTTTAAAGGGTCACAGGCAAACGGCATTAAGGTAAAGCAGTGCAGTAGTGCAGAGCAGGTCTGCATTTCTCTCTGCAGATTTAGTCCACCTGTGCATTATCAGGGCTTGCATTTAGTGACTCCTCATTGCACTGAAATACCCATTCCCAGCTGTACCACTGTGCCAGGTTGCCCCCGTGCACCTGCCTGCCTGCCTGGACCCAAGCTCACAGTGCTGTGCATGCCAGTGTAGCAGAACACCCATAGCAGGCTGCTGGAATTGCAATAGAAAGAGCTTTACCCTGCAGGCGCTTGCAGCACGGAGAGCAGGTCGCTGTGCGTGTAGTCCCAGGCAGTTTCCACTGCACCAATGTAGTATCTTCTGACTTTGCTGATGCCCTCCTCAACCAGGCAGAGGAGCAGGAGATTGTGCAGGGCTCCCACCAGCATCATGCCTGCTGGCTGGGAACCACTCTGGCTTCAGAAGGAAAAGTGAAAAGGAAGGAATGAAAACAGAAAGAGGAGAGAAAAGCCTTTATCTTCTCATCCAGCTGTTGTAATCCACAGGAGACAATGACTTAAAGCCAGCACCCAGAGGCTCAGTCAGAGCTCTGGAGAGTTTCCCAAAGACATCAGGAGAGGAATCACTGGAGTGCGTTAATGCAAAGAGGAGTGTGTGAGCGACTGACTCTCCCTCTCTTCCTCTGGGGTGGCAATGAGAGGAGGAGAGGAAAAAACAAAAGGAAAAGGGAGGGCAAGGGCAGCGGTAAGCTCTGCTGAAGGACCCAGCTGGCTTGGTGTCCTGGCCCATGTCCAGGAGTGAGGTGAGGAAAAGGGAGGGTTGCAAAGGAAGGGGAATTTAGGTGCGGCCTCTGCCTGGTCCCACCTTCCCTCTCACGGCAGAGGGGAAGGAGGAGAGCGGGTAGCAGGCCAGCACCCTGCTGCTGCTTCTGGCACAGGAGCCTTTATTTCCCCCACAGATCAGTCTGGGCTTGTGTCTAGGGCTGGAGTCCCCCAGGGAGCTGGCAGCTGCCTTCTGTACCTGGTAGCCCACATAGTTGAGGAAATGGCAATTTATGGGAAAATTTGCCTTCAGGATGCAGATGGCTTACTGCTATGAAGCAGGAGAGGCTGCCCTGTGCCCCCCAGTGCTTGGAGCCCACAGGGCACTTTGTATCTGCAGGGACAGGGCGGGAGGTGAGGAAATAGCCAGGGATGCACATATGCATGTACATATGTGTAGTGTATCCCTGTCCCCTGGGTGCCTGCACCCCAAGCAGTGATGATTTAGCCACACAATCTCGCTTCCAGCCACATGGGAGGAAGAGTGTCGGGGTGATCCCTGGGAGTCCCCCTCCTGCCAGCTGCTCCTCACGCTTCTTCTCTCGTCTCAGGGTCCTGCAGAATAGCTCAGAGAAGATGCACTGAAATGTTTTTGCAAACTTCTTCCATTTTAAACTCACAAATTTTCAATGTTTCTTTTTAAAAGCCCAGGAAATCCACCACCACCACCCCCAAATACACACACGTGCTCACGTGCACACGCTGGCACGTGGTTCTCCCTTGGCTCACAAAGGCAGGAAGGTGAGGAGGAACACCCTGCATGGTTCCAGTGTCCACTAGGCAAGTGAGGTGGGGAAATGTCCCATAAATGATGCTGTAGGGCAGCAGGAGTGCAACGGGGGCAGTGACCCATTTGGTGACAGTCCCAGTGTGTGCAGAAGCATCCATGTGACGGGTCTTGGTGCCTGGCCAACAGAGGGAGGCGGTGGGGATGGTGGAGGGATGGGTGTTTTGGGGTCCCAGATGTGAATCCTTAGTGCGGGGCGGATGGGATGGGATGGGTGATAGGAGCTGAGCCCCCCAGGTAGGGGTAATCCCAGCGGATGCGGGAACATGTTCCCTGATGTCCCACTGCCCCATGTAGCCCAGCATAGTCTGGGAATGACCTTGAGGATCCCAGCCGCATGGGCTCACCGTGCAGGAGCACCCTATGTCCATGGGGTCAGTGACAGCTCTCTGTCCCCCTCCCCCAGAGAGGGGCCAGTTCTTGCCACCTTGCTGGGGACACCCCCTCTCTTCCCACCCCTCTTCTTACAGCAGCCCTGGGCCTGAGGGGGAAAACCATCCCGGGCAGCTGTGTCTGGCCAGGGCTCCCATGGCAGCAGCAAGGCGCACCTGGGGGAACTCCCCCTCGGCCGGTGTAAAACCCCAACCTGCCAAGGGGCTCCCCACTCCTTCCTGGGCTTGCCTAGGGGCTGGCTGACACAGCAGGAGCTGGGACAGAAAGCACTCCCCCCTGCACCACCCAGCCTGCTCCAGGAGAAGCAAAAAGCCAATGAGAAACACATTTCCTCCAGCTCATGCGCTGGCAGCTGGCTCCATGCCCAGCCTGGTGCGCCTTTTCTTTGCGAGGAAGATGAGCAACAACCTGCCCCATGTTTTCCAGCAAGTATTTTGGGGCAAAACAAGCTGTGTGTGACATTCGGGGATGCCCTGGGTGCTTTGCACCACCTGCCCCGGCGCGGTGAATCAGAAGGGTATTGTACAGTGCTGGAGGGGACGGGGTTGTCTGGAGCTCTGGGAGAGACATGGGAGATCCAAGCTGTGCTTCTGGCACTGGTGTCCCCTGCACTACGGATGTGACTTTATCCCAGTCATCCTGTCTGGGAATCTCTTGGTGCTGTGAGACTGTGCTCACCCAGAAAGGCTGGAAAAGGTGTTTCTTCCAGAAACAAGCAGATGGGGAAAATGTCACCAAGCAGACAACACGACTGTGAAGAGGGCAGTCGGGGGGTGGCAGCATGGTATAGGCATGTGGGAAGATTGGGGTTGCCTGTCAGGAGCGGTGCTCCAGTTCTGGGTACTGGAGATCTGCATGGATCCAGGCACTCCAGGCACTGTGGGATGACAACATCCAGGGATCACAGAGGGGAGTCAGGCAAAGGTTCCTTTGGGGGCTGCAGTGGCAGGAGCCTGGACACAGTCACAAATTAATGGTTGTGACACTAGCAGGTGCTGAATTGCTGGGTTTAAACATTTTCAGCTACTGGAAGGCAGCTCCAGGTTCTTGACCCAGAGACATAAGAGTAAACTGGAGAGATGGGGTCTAACCCGAGGGAGCAGAAAGAAAATTATATTATCAAGGTACTCAAGGCTGTGGGAAGAGGAATCCAGGTCTGAAACTGGAGAATACTTGGAAGTAACTTGGGGAGGGGGCCCAGATCCTGGCACTTGCTGCATGCAGTGGGTAGCTTTGTGCAAGTACATAACAGCCAGTGCAGAGTGAAGCATGCCAAGGACAGCTGGGCATCCGCAGGGACCCTGACTCCTCCCCCGGCACAGCCTGCTAAGCTGGAGCCCACATGCCCCAGCAAAAGCCTGCATGGCCCCAGCAAGTGGGGTGGCATTAGCAGCCCTGGCTCTTCCGAGGGCTCTGCTAGCCCATATGGGTGCCACTGCAAAGCATCAGCATTGCCCACGCACGGATGGGCCAGACAGTAGCAGACAGCTGCACTTTTGAGAGAGCTGCAGAGAGGCATTGGCATTCTGGGCCTGCCTGGAGCGAGGCACAGTGTAAGCACACTTGCCCATCCTCAAACCTCCCCATGAGACAGCGCCAGGGCACTGTCCTCCCATGCAAATGTGATGGGGAAGCCAGGACAGGCTCCTGCCACTGAAAGTCCCAGAGAAACCTGCTTGGCCAGAGCCAAGGATCCACATGCATGAAGAAAGTGCTGGTTGTTTCCCCAAACTGTGCAGTTCTCAGCTCAATACGGGGCTGGGGCAGATAAAAATGACTCAGAACAAAAAGTGAGCCATGTCTAATCTCTCCTGGGACTTTTTTGTGTGTACGTGTGTGTATGTGAGAGAGCGAGTGACTCATGGCAGCTTCTCAGGAATGCAGAGTATGTCAGAAGCAGCAGCCACCCACAGGCACTTGCCCTTCCCAGCACTCACATGGGCAGAGGGCACCAAGACACTGGCTGTGCTGCATGGCACCAGCAATCCAGTGGAAGGACCAGGCATGACCCCTTGTACCAAGCGCTTCCAAGCTGGAGCATTTCCCGCTGCTGCCCGCATCCCACCTGGACCCTGCCTGCCCTGGGGAGGGCTTAATTTTGGTATGCAGCTGCTCCAGAAAGAGGAACAGCAGCCCGAGGGTCAGCGGGACACATCCCTGCTCTTCCACAGATCAGCCCTGGGCAAGTCCCTGCCACATGGGCTTGCCATGCTTCTTCCCCATGCCGCCAGGTGCATGCTGCTGGCTGGCTCCTGCCCAGCCTACCGCCCATACCCACCTGGATGTGTGCCACGCTGACTCATTTCACCAAATGCTGCAGGAAATCCCTGTCACCTTTCCAGTGCCTCCCTGCACAGTTGGAGTGAAGGATGCCGAAGAAGCCTCCTCTCCGGAGCCAGCACTGGGGTTTAGTCACAGGAGATGTGTTTATCCCATGTAACCAGCCCCACTGTGCTCTGCAAGGGCAGAGGTGCTTTAGGGGAGCTGCTTTTTTCAGAACCCACTGTCTCAGTTAGAAGGAAAAAATATGAAAACAAACCACCAACCAAAAGAGTCACCTCCTGGTGCTTTTGTCGCCATCCAGGCTGCTGCAAAACCAGGCCAGATGGAGAGACAAACCTTGGGCTTAGTGCAGATAAATCACAGCAGGAACAAAGCCCACACTTGTCCTTGGGGGAAAAAAACTCCCTCCTTTGGAACCAAAGCTCTGGGCTGGAGAAGAAAGGCCTGGCAGACCTTGCTTGGCTGCTGCACGCCAACAATGATGGAGAAAGAAGAGGCTGCAGCCCCATGTAGTTCGCAGATCAGCCGACCTGCAGACAGCAGGACCCCAAAAGAGCAGGACCACAGTGGGACTGATGGCACCAACACCCCTGAATATCTGGCAAATCCAGCCCTGAGGTTCCCTAGCCCCAGAGCACAAATGCTGATGTGGAGGAGGTCCCCAAAACAAGCCATCTCTCCTCCCCTGGCCTTCCCTGCAGTAAGTGGGTCAGTGGAGCATTTCTCCTTTTTCTCTCTCGTTTCTCACATCGGAGGCATCTCTGAATGATTCAGGCAGCAGGAGCACAACAGCCATGCTCCTGACACAGGGTGCTCAGGGGTCTGTGCCTGCAGGAACTGGGGGGGACAAGCATTCAGGGATCTCACTGGCCAGAGGACGCTCCCTGCAGCTGCCGGCTTTGCACGGCTATTGCTAAATGGTCTTTGCTCCTCAAGTGTCAGAGCAGCCTGGGGAAAACAAGAGCAGCCTCCATGCACACATGTCCTTCATAAGTCACCTAATTATCCTGGCTGATTAAATGAAGCTCACAGCAATTGCTCTCTCCTGGGCTTGCTTTGAGGGTTGCTGCTGCTGAGTCAGCCTGGAGATGGGGTTATGTTCCCATGAGGTGTCTGGTTTTTTTGTGTCTGTTGCGTGCTGTGCTTAGCTCATCTCTTGAGACACCCTGGCTGCTGCAAAAACTCCTGGAATAAGCCCCCAGGGCTGCTCATATTCAGCAAAGCTTCCCCTCAACCGTGCAAGAAGTGGCTCTCCTCCACAGATGCTGTGCTTGGGGCCATGGGGAAGGGACATGGTCATGTTCTGCCTTACCCCTCTTCCCTGGTGCTCAGTGCTGCTCAACCCTGGCAACCTCACACTGACAGAGCTCCTGGTCAGCCAGAAAAGGGTCTAAATCTAACAACAGGAATTTAACAGCGCTCCACAGGAATGGCTGTTCAAGAGAAGCACTGTCTCGGAAAACTCCTCTCTTCATCATTGCCAAGAATAAAGGAGACCTGGATGCAGGGAGATGTAGCAAGCTCCTGTGCAGCCTGAAGACGTCAACCCAGCTGCCCCCCAGCCCTGAGCTGTGCCTGTTGTTGGGGCAGACCCCTGAGCCTGGGGATGCCACTGCCACTAGCGTCCATGAGTGTCCATGCACTGCGCTCACATTGTCCCCACATGCCCAGCCCAGGCCTTGGGGCTGGCAGGGGTGCCTGCTGGCCAGGTAGCAACAGGAGAGGCTGCAGACTCATGAGATGGGGGGATTGTCAGGGAAGATCAACTAGGATCCTGGCCAAAGGGGCAGAAAACAGGCAAGAGTTGAATAAGGAGATTATGGCACATCCAGGAATTGTTATTCACCTTGGACAGCTGGGCAAACTGCTGCAGGGAGCAGCAGGACTTGCCCACAGTCACCTGCAAGGCAGCAGCAAGTCAGAAAGAGAGCGCCTGTATCACCTGAGCAGCTGCTCAGTATCATTTGCTGTGCTCCAGGCTGGCTGCATCCATTCACTGTCCAAAATCAGTGCTTCTCGGCAGGAGGGATGGCTCGAGGGGTGGTTGGGGGCTCACTGCCGCTCTCAGCACAGCGCTGTGCCTGGTGCCAGGCTGCTCAGCCTGCCCTCCTGCCCTAAACCTGGCTGGCAGAAATCCCAGCTGCTGGCAGGAGAGAGCAGAAAGCCCCTTCCTTTGCGGCATGGAAGTGGGGGAGGCTGGGGGAGAGCTGGCCTACGCTAAAAAGTCCCCATGGCAGCTGGGAGGGGAGTGAAGAAGAAAGGCTGTTGCTCCCATCCATAGACACTGAGTGGCATGACAGGCTGGAGCCTCAGTTTGTTTCATTTCCAGAAAATGAGAAAAGAGAGAGAGACAGCAGCAGTGAGAGAAACCCCACTGAAAATCCCCGTGCTCTTGTTTTGACAGGGCTGAGCTGCAAATTTCCTTTCTGCAAGCTGCAGCGTGCCCCCAGCCAGCCGCCAAGCTGGGGCTGTCCCGATGCAGCTGCGTGACGCCAGCACGGATGTCCCAGCTGGGGGAAGGGGAATTCAGACATTGCTTCTCACCATACTAAAAGCAGCGACAAGGTGGCCTCCTCGGCAAAGCGCCATGCAGCCGGGGCCACAAGGCCAGCAGCATTGGGGCCACATCATGCAGAGCCACCGGAGTAGCAGCTTGAGAGCCCCAGGACACTGCAGCCCTCCAGGTCCCTGCACACCAGGGACATGTTTCCTATCGACGGGGGACCCTGGCATCTGGCGGAGATGGCCAGGTATGGTGCCTCACTGAGGTGCCTGGGGGGGCACCATGGGTCCATTTACAGAGCATTTTGGGGGGCTCTGCAAGTGGGGGACATGGTTTTGCTGACCGTGTTATTGCCTGGTACTGCTTGCCCTGACTGTGCACAGCCACTGGAAGCCTGCATGGGCTGGTGAGCTGTGGGTTAGCCCAGCCACACAGGCTGGGAGGTGGTGGTAGTGCCAGGAGGGAGGGAAAGCCCTGGAGACAGGGAACAGCTTTTTGTGCCTGTGTCTTCTGAGCTGACCAGGGCTGCTCGCCAGGAAGGTGCCTTGCAGGGAGCTCCAATAGCTGCAGGGTACTGAGGTGCTAGTGCTGGACTCTGCTGCTGCACCCACTGGCCCCTGTGCCACCCTCTGTACCAAGCTGGGCCTGAGCCCGCTACACAGGAGCCCCCAACCCTGCAGCCTCTCCAGCCTCCCTGTCAGCCCAGCTCCTTCCCCACCGTGGGAGGAAGCCGAGCGCCTGCCCTGGGTGATGGTGCAGGTGAGCTGGGAAAGATAGGTCCACGCTGCAGATGCTCAGGCTAGTGGGTGCCCCTGGGACCAAGTGTGTGTGGGATCCCCCAGGTGGCACCGGGGAGGAGGCACAAGAGGAACCCTGGCTGGTCCCAGGGCATGGGGGCAGCTGTTTGCCTGCAGGGAGACAAAACCAGGGACTTGCTGCACGGGGATGGGAGCCCACCACCTACTGGACATGCAGGAGACACAAGTGCCACCTGACACCGGTGTTCAGATGGGATTTCCAAGATGAAACACTGCTGCCAGGCGCCCACTTGGCCCCAGCAATCCCTCCACATAGGCCATGCCCTCCCTGGTCACATCTTCTCCCAGGGGAAGCTGCTCTGCTTGCTGCCAGCCCTGCCTAGAGCCAAACAGAGACCCAGCAAAGAAATGGTGCTCTTGGCTGCTCAGTAGTCGGTGTAGGATCTGTCTGACAGTCTCGCTAACAGCTACATCTGATTACTGGGTCACCAAAGGGTGACCACGCTGCACCTGCAGGAGCTGCCCTCTGATCTGCTGGGGACAGGACGACTGGGGCTGCCTGGGAGTATGGTGGGGGCAGAGGGGAGCCCTGATCCTGAGTAGTGCCATGGGGCTTTGGCTGCCCAGGAGAGCAAATGCAGGAGCTTTCCAGTTGCCAGAAAGTAAATAAACCCTTGTGGAGTGCAGTCTCCTTCTTCGGGTGGTTATGAGGGCAAAAGCCATTTGGACCATCCTATCTACAGGGTCCCTGGAGCTCAAGGGCTGGGCACTGGGCTGGACACCTGGATTCTCTCCTCCTGCACCCCCACAGCACCCATCAGTCCAGCTGTGGCTTGCCTGGCCCTTGGCACCTCAGATGGCTGAGTCCCAAGGCCCAAACCTGCTGTGGGTAGCAGCCACCAGCCCCCACAGGACGACTGTGTGCAAGACATCACGCCTCGGTCCCCATGGAAGTGTCCTGCCACTTTGGTTTGGGCGTGGATACAGTGCTCCAGCTGGTTCCCCCTAATCAGGGCAGTGCAGGAAACACTTGCGATGCTGCTGTGGCTCCTGACATGTACCCGCCTGCTTGCGAGGGGGAAGGAGGCGCTCTGCTATTTGCTGTGGGGTGTCCCGGCCACCATGGCAGACTGCTGCTCTTGGTTCCCAGAATGTTGTCTGTTCTCCCACCCAGTCTGCACCACCTGTGCTCCTGCTCCCACTCAAGCACTGGTTTCCGTTAACCCCACAGGAGGGTCAAATCCGCTCCTCCTTCACTTACAATCTCTCCAGGAGGATCTCTTCTTTTTGCCTGTTGTGTCTCAGGTTTTCCAGCTTTGCTACTTCCTGGGCAGCCGCATCCCCAGGTGGGAAGTAGGTGGCTTTTGTTCTGCAGGAGTGCAAGTGAGTAATGGCTCAGAAATTGGAGGGATCATTGTTTCAGGGGAGACAGTAAAATGTGTTCCTGCCAGGCAGCATGCCTGGGCTGCCCAAATGGGCTCGGGGTCAGGCAGGGGCACATCAGGGCAGAGCTGGGTATGCATGCTGCACACAGTGCAAGCAGACCCTCCATACCACTTCCAACATGCCTGAGACCCCGGCTCCACCACACACCTGCACCGCTCCTCTGTGACCCAACATGAGAAAAGAAGTCCTGGCCCATGTGCCAGGGTGCTGAGCTGCCCACGAAGGCTGTGTTTGTTTTAAGCAAATGGCAAAAGGCACTGCTTCTGTGGAGTGACAGCTTGCAGCTGAGCAAGAGCCTCCCATGTCAGAGGGAGCAAACTGCCATGGGCCTTAGGAAGCTTTTAAGACACCCTTGGAGCCCCCTTTGTCCCACCCCTGGATGCCGCAGGCCCCCTCGTGCTGCACTGATACTCTGTACCTGAGCCAGTCCTCCTGGAAGACCCCACAGCAGAGCCACCCACGGCACCAGGGACACAGGGCCTGACCAGATGATGCTATTGCAGTAGCAGAGGGCACAATCTTTTAAAGGGACACACTGATGGACACCAGTGGGCGCACAGTCGAGGCCAACGCGTGCCCACATGCATGGCCGCAGCCGCTCTACACCCACACGCGTGCCCGAGCTCACCCCACGCGCGCCGCCGCTACGTGCTCGCCCCCCTGCCAGTGCGTTCCTCCTCCCAATGACGCGCCGGGGGCGTGGCGGGGCGCGGCCACGTGAGGGGGCGGTCGCGCGCCTGCGCAGCCTGGTCACGTGCCCGCGGCGGCGGCGAAGGGAGCCCAGTGGTGCCATGGCGGTGCCGGGCGGAGGTGGGCCGGGATGGGATGGGATGGGAGGGGAGGGATGGCGGCATCGTCCCCGGCTCCCCCAGCGCGGCCCCTCCGGCAGAGAGCAGAACCCGTGCCCTGCGCGGCACCGTTTCCATTGGTAACGCGCGGCGACCGGTACTGGGGCCTGGCACCGCCTGAGGGCCCGAACCGCCGCAGGACGCTCTGGAGGCGGCTCCCGGAACAGGGCTTCTCAGCCCGCGCCCCGGCATCAGGGGCATGACCTGCGGGAACACCGAGGAGTGTGAGGAGTCCCGGGGACAGAGTCCGAGTGGGTCTCAGGGGCTCTGGGGGGTGGTCTGAGACCCTCGACGTAGGGCGTGGGGCCTGGGGGTTCCCAAAGGCCCGGGGAGAGTGCCAAGATCCATAGGCTGTGTGACTGGGTGGAGATTCGGTGTCCCTGGGGAGGCCCTGGGCAGCTGGCAGGGGGCTGTGGGACAGCAGTTCTGGCACTGAGCCTCTCCAGGTGCCTGCAGGTGTGAAGGAGGACTCATTCAACGTGCTGGACCTGGCGGAGTACACCAAGAATCGGCCGTGGTGGCGCAAGGTCTTTGCCCCCAGCTCGGGGTCAAGCGCGGAGAAATACAATGTGGCCACACAGCTGGTGATTGGAGGGGTCACGGGATGGTAAGATGTGCTGGGGTTGCTATTGCTGCTTGTGGCAGGCAGGATGCCTGTGGGCATTAACCATGCTTTTGGGAACACACTGACAGGTGCAGGGTGGTCAGCTGGCAGTCTTTCAGAGAAGGCAGGTGTCCAGCTTGCTCAGCCAACTGTGCCCTGGCATGCTCTGCTGAACTGTGGGAGGTCTTAAAAGCTGTCTCTGCTGTGGAGCTGAAGAACTGAGACTGTCTCGTAGGGAAGAAAATGGCATCAGGCTTTAATTTTTGAGATGAGATAATTCTCCTTTAACTTCTGGTATAAAGTGGTAGTTTTGAATTTAGGACAGGCAAATATGAGCCTCTTGGAACAAGGATACCGTCTTCCCTGGAGGTGGATGTGCTTCAGGCATCTGCACAAAAATCTCCTGTGGATGTGGCTTATTGGGCCTGTGGGCATGGTTCCTGGGGTTTTGTGTTGCTTGTAGCAAGTGCTGGTGGCTTTTGGCTCTATTTGCAACTTCATTTGTGCAGCAGTGTTGTTTGAGTTGAAAGCTTGGTGTAATCACACTGCTTTGCTTCTTGCTGTGCCTGTGTTCTTCATCTGGCACAGGGGTAACCATTTAAAAGTGTAAGACAGATCACCATTTTCTGATAAAAATAGGAGCTGGCTACCTCTCTCTTGTATCTTCACTAAGTGTGTGTATTCAGAAATGGGTAGGAGCACGTTGCTGTGTTGTTTTGCAATGCTGATAAGGAAACTGTTCAAAGTAAAGTCTGGTTTGGGTGATAACAATACGCTAGCTCTTTGCTGCATGATTGAGCAATGGGGTGGCGCTTGCTTGAGTTCTGGTGGCTGCAGTGATGTCTTTCATGTCAGAGAGCATGTAACCCAGTTTGGACACCACTTTAGGCCACTGCTGTCTGCTTGTTTCAGCATTTTTCTCTTCTGAGAAATGAAAAGTAAGCAATTGTTTGGGCAACAAAGAAGCTTGCTTTGTGATCTGCTCCCCATGCTCTATCATGGAGCAGCAGCAGATGTGCTGCCTAATTTCCCTTCAGAGATGATACCAGCTCAAAAAAAAAAAAAGCTAAAATCACTTGTTGATTTGGGTGAGATCACGTGTTTCCCATTACTCCTTTGGGAGAACGTTGATGTTGAAGAGGTAAGAATCAAAACTGCAAAAGGCAGTGATAGTGAGAAGTAAAAAGCTATAAAGCATCAGTTTTGGCTGGGCACAAACCTTTTCTCTTTCTGGTTGCACGTGGGTTTCTTCTGCCATTCGTCAGGCTGTCTCTGAGTTGTGGGTAATTACTGCCAAGGCTGCCTTGCCTGTGGGAAGCATGCTGAGGAGTGTGTGCTTGGTATCTCATTCACCTGACTGGATCCTGGTTGATTTGTAGGTGTACTGGATTCGTCTTCCAGAAAGTTGGAAAGCTGGCAGCGACAGCGGTGGGAGGTGGCTTTTTCCTACTTCAGGTGTGTATGAATAGTGGGCCAGGCTTTCCAAGAACTGTGCTGGCAGGGACAAAGGGCTGTCTAGTGATCATTATTTGTTGGGACATGTGGGGCCAGTTCGCTGCTCTGCCAGGAGCTCTGTGTGGCCATGGATGTCAAGGGTGTGTGTTCCCTGGGGTACGTAGATGCAGCAGCAAAGCAGGATCAGTGTGTGTAAAATTAAGGATTGCCAAAAGGTGCTATCCATTTAGGGTCTGCTAACAAAGGCCAGGCCAAAGACATGTGGGGGCTGTTATCGCAGGGGCACCTGGGTGAAGCAGGAGGCAGCCTTCAGCTGTGGCAAAGCACGCTGCTGCTGCTGCAGGACTGTCTGGTCAGAACTGGCTACTGTACTTAATCCTGTGCCTGTGGAGATGCTGTTCCTGGAAGAACAGCCCTGGCTGTCAAGAGGGATTTGTCTGTGTCTGTGATATGGTTCTGGTCAACCTGGCTACTTGAGGAGTCAGGCCAGCACAGATGGGGCTCTCTGTAAAGCATTGGGGAAGAGAAGAGAAACAGAGATCTCTCTCTGTCCTCAAGCATTTCTCCTGGTTTCCGAGATCCCTAGCACTGAGGGGAGCTGCTCAAATGTGGATTTCTAGCTTGTATGTCCTGCATGAGGCAGAATGGCTCTCAGGCCTTGCTCAGCAGTCTTATTTGTTTGCTTCTCAGGTGCTGTCTCATGTGTGACTCGTTGTCCCTGGTCTTCTGGCTCTGCTTGTTATGAAAGCCAAAAGCTTGCTCTGAGCAGGGAGAGTTTCACTGCTGAATCATCCTGACCAGATAAAATACTTAGAGAGGAACAGGCTATTAATAGCTGTGTCCACCCACAGCAGCAGGAGAGCTGCAGAGTCCCAATGATACATGTGGCAGTTGTGAGGGGGAGGTGATGCCAGCTTTACATTAGAGAATAGAGGCTGAAATAGGCTAAGCTGCAATGTGTGCCCTGCTGTTAGGGGATTACTGTGGGATACAGATGTTGTGGGACAGTTAATACAGCTGCAGGGGTGGTCCTTTGTCCAATTTTTAAGCTAGTGTGCTCATCCTCTCAGCCCACTGGACCAGTGTGTGGGAGGTGGCTATGGTCAGGGAAAGTGGGTGGGCAAGGGGGTCTGTTTAGCCGTGGTCGTGTAGGACTTTACTCCAGGAACTTTCTTTCCACTCCTCAAAACTCTAGATTGCAAACCACACAGGATACATTAAAGTGGACTGGAAGCTGGTAGAACGGGACGTGAACAAAGCCAAGCAGCAGCTGAAATTTCACAGCAGTGGTAACAAAATGTCTCCAGAAGTGAAAAGCAGAGTGGATGAGGTGAGACAACTTTCCCAGGGTGTGTGCAGGTGCTTAGGTGGAGGGACAGCAGAAAACAGGATTGACTCCTGGGCTCTTATGGATCTTCCATTGTGCAAATACAAGGAGAGAATGCTTCCATTCCATGACAGCAAAACTGGAGAGATGGCAAAGGCTGTGGATGTTGTCTACCTAGACTTTAGTAAAGCATTTGACACCATTTCCCACAGCATTTTCCTGGAGAAACTGGTTCCATACCCTTCACTGGGTAAAAAACTGGCTGGATGGCTGGGCCCAAAGAGTTGTGGTGAATGGAGTTAAATCCAGTTGTTGGCCAGTCACAAGTGGTGTTCCCCAGGGCTCACTATTGGGGCCAGTTCTATTTAATATCTTTATCAATGATCTGGACAAGGAGATCAAGTGCACCTTCAGTGAGTTTGCAGGCAACACCAAGTTGGGTGCGAGTGTTGATCTGCTTGAGGATAGGAAAGCTCTACAGAGGGATCTGGACAGGCTGGATTGATGGGCCAAGGCCAGTTGTATGAGGTTCAACAAGGGTCACAACAACCCCATGGAACGCTACAGGCTTGGGGAAGAGTGGCTGGAAAGCTGCCTGGTGGAAAAGGACCTGGGGGTGTTGGTCAACAGCCGGCTGGCTGAATATGAGCTGGCAGTGTGCCTAGATGGCCAAGAAGGCCAATAGCATCCTGGCTTGTATCAGAAATAATGTGGCCAGCAGAACTAGGTAAGTGACTGTCCCTCTGTACTCAGCACTGGTGAGGCTGCACTTTGAATACTGTGTTCAGTTTTGGGCCCCTCACTACAAGACATTGAGGTGCTGGAGCATGTCCAAAGAAGAGCAAGGAAGCTGGTAAAGGGTTTAGAGCACAAGTGTAATGAGGAATGGCTGAGGGAACTGGGGTTGTTTAGTCTGGAGAAAAGGAGGCTGAGGGGGGACTGTATCGCTCTCTACAACTACCTGAAAGGAGGTTGTAGCGAGGTGGATGTTGGACTCTTCCTGAGTAGCAAGCAATAGGACAAGAGGAAATGGCCTCAAGTT
>NW_010972732.1:23907-38475 GCF_000737465.1 Haliaeetus leucocephalus | reverse complement strand
GACTTGGCAGTGCTAGGTTAATGGTTGGACTTGATCTTAAAGGTCTTTCCCAACCTAAGTGATTCTATGATTCTATCTATGCATATTTGAGACAGTCAGGGTGGCTTCTAGGCATGACACCAGCTCACTGTGTGTTGCTGCAAATTCTTTGGGGTTAGGAGAAAACGTGCTGGGGTTGCGTGGAAAAGTGTCTCTTCAGTCTGACAAGAAAAGCACAGCAGAGTGGCCTAGTTACCCTGGACTCTGCTATACCCTGGTCTGGCATGCACAGCCAGCAGCCCCTTCTGTCAGACTGATCGTGCTGGTTGTGAGAGAGCCTGGGAGCATGTAGGCTTGGACTGCAGCTCTCAGAGGATCTGGGTTGCACTGGGACTGGATCAGTTCAGGAGCTGTACACGCAGCAGGGAGATGAAGGAGGAGAGGTCGTTAGGCAGGATACTTTCCCAGACCCAAGCAGTGGCCTGTCTCTGAGCATCACTCACCTTGGAGAACAGCTTGAGGGATGTCTTCTTATGGGGAGGGTGGGTGGGTGACCTGCTGTTGTTGAACGCTGTTGGCTCTTCTCTCCCCTGCTTAGGTGATCATATTTCTGAAGAAGAATATTATCCTGACTGGAGGGTTTGCTGGAGGATTCCTGCTCGGAATGGCGTCCTAGAAACTGTGCTCGACTCTCCCTTCATGCCCAGCCTTCCCTCCCCTCCTCTACTGCTGTTCTCTCTCACTTATAAAGTCAAGGGATGTTGCCGACAGGCTCAGTCCCTTCTGCTCACAGGTTCCAGCCCTTGTTTCTTACAACACTGCTTCTGATTTCCAACTTTTTCTGCTGTCTGGGCTGTTAGGGTGCTGGGATCAGTCTGAAAGCTTATGACTCCTGGTGTATTGCTGTGATTCCTTTCCCCACCAAATATGTCCAGTCCCAGATTTTCTGATGAGCTGCAGCCTCATAAACACGTAGTGGCAGAGAAATCTCTTAAATGTGCCTCTTTCCAGGTGCTCAGGGCTGTTACATGTACATCTGTCTGCCGGTATATGTGTACAACAGCTGTCAGCTGTTCACTGCTATTTAGCTTGCACTTTTTATGCCCCGGTACCTGAAAGCCTGTGCTTCATTCTGCACAAAGATGGTGTGTGCAATCCAAAATATGCTCAGTTGTGCTGGGGTGGATGCAGAAGTGCCAGGGGACAGACTGGGCTGTGTCTAGGGCAGGTGGATAAGGAGCAAGTTGATGCTATATGTGGTGGTGGGGGTTCTCCTGCCCTCTCCCCACCATTGCATTGCACATAGATGGCCGTTTGGCTTCTCCTTTGCTGTTATTTGTACCCTTACTGGAATTGCAGCACTGGCACTGCTCATGGAAACTGAGCACCATGGATGACTCTCCAGGCCCTTTCCTCATCACGAGTTCTGAAAGTCACCAAGCTTCCTGCACTGTAGAGCACCTTTCTCACTTGCTAGCTGACTGCTCAAGCCTTTGAAATGTGCTGAGGCGCTCTCTTGTGGTGGGCAGTCTTCCAACGTGCTTGACTTGTCTGTGTCAGGCTAGCTGGCACAGGTGGTGTGCGTTTCAGCTGTGCCCCTTACAGTAAATCACCTTGGGCCTCAGACTGCTGTTTCTAAGTCTACCATGACCTTCTCTGGCCACTTTGGTGTTGGTGATGCTTTTAGAGCTGTAACCATGTGGGACAGGACTGTAGACAGGAAATGCATCCCTGTTTAGGGTACATTGTACTGGTCCAGGGTCCCTGTTGCCAGCTCTACTGGAATCGGGGGGTGGGGGGAGGATGCGAAATCGAGTGCAGTCCTTTACCTGCCTTTGCTGAGCACAACCCTCTCTGCGAGCAACTGAAATGACAAAACTGTTGGGTAAACTAGGTTGTGTTCTTGTGGAGTGGCTCATTTCCATACTTTCTGCCTTGGTTATGTTCTTTCCTTCTTTGGATTTACCATTGCCACAAAAAAAAGCTGCTTGCTTAATTCCATCAGCTGCAGCCCCTCTGCAGGTCATGAGGCAGCCCAGATGCAGAGTTCAACTGCTTTTGGACAGTCTGTCCCAGTGCAGCTGTGTGCAGAGCAGAACTCTAATAACCTACAAGAGAAAATTACAAAAAAAAAAATCCCTTAGAGGTGTTCTGCATTGGCTGCTGGGCTGGCATTACTGCTTTCCAGAGTGTGGGGACTTGCATGACGGTGCGGTGATGTCCTCCAGCAGGTCCATATAGGATTCTTGCCAAGAATGTTTTTTTTTAATGTGAAAGTCAGCCCATCCTTCAATGGGAAACATGCTAGGGAATGATGATGCGTGTGGGTGATCAGGATGCAGTACATGGCACAGCGGCTGCACCCCATCTCCCGCGCTGTGTAAGGCCTTTCTGATCATCTGCTGCTACTCTCAGTATAGCTAGAAATGGGTATCTTCCCCCAAAGCTGCTGGACATTCTTCCACCAGAGGTTTTGGGATGAGCACTTGCAGTTCTTAATTTTGCTTCAGCTTTGTTGATTGAAGTGTCACTGTAGCAACACATTGATTTAGCTGAGGTTTTTCTCACCTTCAGGATCTGAAAAGACGCTGCAGGTAATCAGGAAACAGAAGTTGGTATTGTTGCTCCTGTTCTGCCATACATGGCCAAGGAGAATGAAAGAGCAGCTGGGCTCATGTTCTTTTAATGATGGTCTTCCTAAAAGCCATTTAGGACTGCAGGAGTGATGTGATACAGCAAATAAGTCTTCAGTAAATTGATGTTTGGAAGTGGAGTAACAGATGGTGGTGGTGGTTTTGGTTTTGGTGGTTTTTTTAGGAACCCTGCAGGGCTGAAAGTGCATGAATTGATACATTTGTATTGCAGGGTATCTCTTGTTCCTCTAGGAAAACAGCATTGCTGTCCCTCTGCCTGGTCTGCTGCATAACACAACTTCTTCTGAGATGCACTAATCTCCACAAAGCTTTCTCCAATGACAAAACTCAAAGTAAATCATTAACAGACCTTAGGGATGTTTTTCAGCCTCAAATAAGCCGCTATTTCTGCCCAGCTGCAGGGAAGGGTGTATTGGGTTCTGCTACATGGGGTCCTGACTTGCTGCTACAGAGAGAAGTGGCCCAGAGAGGGAGTTAAAATGCCTCTGTTGCTGCTGGAAGGGGAAACAAGTGACAAATTCATGTTGAGTTTGATGTGAATGCAGGCAGGGAATGAACAAGGACATCAGGATCTGGTAAATCAAAGGCAGTGTCGGGCTTGTGGCTGGCACCATTTGATGCTGTGGGCCTGCACTGGAAGCTTTGATGTTGAATGAACCTCTGTGGGGATGCATTTTCATTATTGCAGGTGCCAAGATGAGGTGTTCCCCCCCGCCCCCCCCTCGCTAGTTTTGGTCTCGTTTCAACAACTTCTGGTGTCTGTTCCACTATAAGGTTTAAAACTCATTAGGCTTTTAAAGTGTTTTTATATATTGTATGTAAATGCTTGTTGAAGTGATATTTTATTAAACAGTTTTGCTCTAATAGCTTCTATGTGTGAGGTCTGTTGACTTCTTGGGAACCAGCATGGTTTTGTCTTACCCTGCATGTTGTGTTTGACTCACGGGAGCAGTTACAGCCAGTCCAGTAGCATGAAGCCACCAGCCTTCCCTTTCCTCTGCAGGTTACCATGGGCTGTCTTAATAAATCCCTCCTTGATGATCCTGGCACCAGTCACCCATGTTCCCAGTAGGTGGGATGCTTCTGGGGCAGGAGGTTATTCTGCTGCCAGCCTGGCTTCAGAGTCTCCCTGCTGAGCAAGTTTGCTCCATCCAAGTAGAAGTGGGCATGGACATGAGGCTTTTCTTCTTAATAGACACAACAGAAGACTAAGTATTTATTTTTTTATCATCTGTTAGTGACTTTCCACTGTTCCTGCTCAGATAGGGCAAAAGGAAAAATGAGCTACTTGTCAAGTGTTTGAGCTGCTTCACAACATTGTAATCACTGTCCCCTACTTTTCAAGAATACTAAAACCCCAATTTTGTCTTATGGTTTTTTTTGGGGGGGGAGGACGTTGGGAGGGGAAGGCTAGCGCTGAATTATTCTGATCTTGAGCCCCAGTTATAAAAATATCAAGCAGCTTCTATTTAAACATGATGATACCACATGTAGCTCTGGACTGTGAATAGAAGCCAAGCTGCCCAGCTTGCATCTATGTTGTATTCTCAATAAACAACCAAACTGAGACTACAAGTTGTTCCAGTCATTTATTTTGTATCATGGTATTTCAGAGTAGTGAATACAGATGGTTTTCTCTTCTAGGCTTCAATACACTCAAACTATTGTGCCTAGACTACAGTGGTCTGTTTATAGAAGCTTATTTCATAAGTAAGTTGTACTTTATCACAGCACAAAAGTCCTTTACGGCTAGATCTAATGACAGAGTTAGGGGCCTAGGGGGTTTGAAGTCTGATATTTAGGTGCCTAGGCTGTGTAATGGACTTGGCACCCACTGAGGTGCTGGACGCCAGCTACAGGGGACAGAGAGACTTAGGCAGCTCTGAAGAGCAATGCAGGAACCTGTCTACCGAGCTCTTCCTACAGGTCACAGGAAATTCTGCTGCACAGGTGAGAGCTTCTGAAAAGCCATCTCTCCCTGGGGTCCAGACACAGCCAGCTTGTGAGTGAGTCTGGAATGCTGTGTTGAAAGCAAGTGCCTACAACTGCTTGTTCAGTAAGCAGCACCTAAATCAGTTCTTGGATCTAGCCCAGGGCTTTGTGACAGGCCTCTGGGTACCAGCGGGTTGAACTACGCTGGGTTCATAACATATTGCTTAAAGGTGTTCAATTATTCATAAATTTTATATCAACAGTCTAATCTTTCAAATGAATATTGCTTTTTAAAAAAAAATCCTATTCCTGTAGCGATCCCTGAAATAATGTTCCTAACATCTCTGTCATGCAAATAGCAGCGTGTAGGCAATTCAAATATAAAGTAACCAAAAGTCTGTCCAGTGGGAAAGTGAGGCACTTAGGCAAAGTGACTTGTAGTCACTCGTGATCTATGCAAGACCTAGGAACAATCCCCAGACCCGATTCCCATTCTTGAGTTTGAACCACTGGACAGGCAAATGTTGTCTGGAACTACTGCATGATGGCAGCAATACCTTTGCTGTGTCAAGATGGGCTTGTTTCATGTGTCACGCTTAAACTCACTCACTCTTCTGAGCTCATTTCCTGTACCTCTCGCTCCAGAAGCCAGAATAACTTGGTTCCAGTTCTCCATTTTGAGAGCAAGGATGGATTATAGTAAGGTAAGCATTCTAAAAACATCAAGTTGACTTTTCACACACACAGGTGCGATGCAGAGACAATGTAGATGATGTTTTGGTACAGAAAATAAAGTCTGTTAACCAGGCCATCTGTTGGTACTGCGTTATACTTTTTGGTGTGCCAGGTAGTGTGTTCTAGGAGCGATCTGGCTTTCCTGAAAGTCTAAAGAAGGCTTGAAAAAACACAGATCAGCTCTGCAGGTGAGTCCATGCTCTGGCACCTGCTGGAGCTGCATTGCGTTACTGAGGTGGTGGGGGAATTTCTTCTGAAGTCGCCTTAAACTTTTCTCTCTCCCTTTCTTCTTTCTCAAACCCCGAACAACAGATGGATCTGCCCTTGGGGTACTGGGCACAGCACTTCCACATTTCCTGAAGCACGGTTTCACACTTAGACTCCATGTAGTTGTTTGCTGGAAAATAAGGAGACACTAAGTCTGCAGAGGGGAACAGGTTTTGTCCCTGGAGGGGACACATCTAGCCCAGCCCTTCAGCTGCTGGCAGCGTGTTTCTCTGAAAAGCAAGAGCTGCTTACAAGCATTTAATCACTTTTTCTGCTCTACAACAATCTCTCTTTAGTTTCAGCTATCTAAAGCCATGCAAAGGCAGCCTTGCTGTTGTGGATGGGAGCATCTTCAGTCCCACAGTTCTGTAGCTATCCGATCTCACTACAGTAAGAATAAGGTTTCCCTTACTGCTGCCCTTCAATCCTTACTTTCTCTAGCCTGTGTGCTTTTAAGCTGGATCTTGTCATTCATGGTCTTCAACTCAGCTGCCATGTCACTATAAGGTTTACAGCTGAGTGTAAATATAAAAGCATCCAAGGACGACTTGGTATAAACAGGGACATGTGCACCCTTCAGCACTGCAGCATTTGTAAAAGGAAGGGATGAGGAGCGTGACTGCCAACCTCCTACTGGTGGCCTGTTGTGGGTAGGCTGTAGCTTTGCAGCGCAACCGAAGCAGGCAGCATGCTAGCAGGAATGCTTAGCCAGACGCCAGCTACTGAATCCAACTGCACAGAGCTAGTGACATGAACACCTTCCACACAAAAGTCCCAGCTCTAGCTCAGGAGGTCCCTTACTTGACCTCCTCTCACCTTCCTTCCTAGGCTTCTTCACTTGGACACTGCCAGAGCTGGGAAACAGGGCTAAACGAGCTCCTAGTCTGACCTGGGATGACTCGGCTCATGTCTTGGTGGATGGCACAGCTACGCCCACCTCTACTTTCTCCGTATTGTCTTTGTTTCAGGCTCAGAGAGATTTCACTGCACTGGCAGTTTTAGGCACTGCAGGACACAGGTGATTTGTCCAGCATCCTTTCTGCCCTAGTGCTTTGCTGTCTGCCACTGTCGGCTGAGGTGGCAAAGCCCACAATGCTTTTCAGGGCTGGCCACCAGGCTCTTGGAGAGAAGCCCTGTGGGTATGTGAGCAGGCTGAATCTGTGGCTTGAATAAATAACTACCTGCCTGTCTGCAAAGAAGTGCAGGGTGTGCAGAGCTACCCGCTCTGCCTTGGATGAGCTATGCAACCACTACAGCTGCACTCACCGCCCCCCCCGGCCCTGATTTTTAGAAGACTAAAAGAAGCAACAGCAACCCAATGTGAGACACACACAGCAACCACTGGAGAGCCCAGAAAGCAGCAGTGACTGCCTTCTGGTTAGCAAGCAAGCCAGCCTGCTCTGATTGCTGGGCTATGAATTCCCTAACTGGCTTGGTGAGTGACCTGTAACACAAGCACAGAGATCACCCCTGAGAAAAAGATTATGGTGATGTTACTGCTTTGTGCAAGCTGGCAGCCTAGGAGGCATGGCAGGCCCTTGGAGAGGAGAGCTCATCTCTCTCTGCTATAACCCGCCAATGATGAATGCTCCAAGGCTCTCCTAACTGTTCTTCTGCCTGTGCAGGTTTGTTTCCAAAACCACAGCTACATACAGGCACACCCTGCTATCTGTCAGGGATGCAATCCTGAAAAGCACAAGGGTTAGTCATACAATGGATAGCAAAACACAAAAGAGATTTACAATGGACATTCAGTCTCACAGAGGAAGCAGGCAAGTTCTTTTGGAACAATGACCCACTCCAAAACCAGCCTTTGAAAAGCCAGCATCTCCCAAAGGTCCTGCTTCCGCCCTTCGTCCTCCACACTGTATACACCACCTCTGAGTATTTGTCAGTTAAGGCTCTGTATGCATCCTCTATTGCATTAATTCTTACAGGGAAAAATTGTTTTGCTGTTGACATAGCTGCTTCATCTGTGCAACTCGGACAACTCCACAGCATGGTAATACGTGAAAAACAGCAGCACTCCAAAATGATAGCTAGAGAAACTGCGGACAGTGGAGTCTGCATATAACAGACTCAAAGAGCTTCTTTGCTAACACTTAACCATTCAGATCAAATCTGTACACAAACCTACACAGGTAAACCACTCAGAATAACCTCCATGAATGTTATAAAAAGAACATTGTCACAGACAGGACCAAAACAAGGTCAAACATTAGCTTTTAAGTGCAGTTACTGTGGGGAAAGAAGGCAGCCAGCCCTTCATGGGAGAACACTCCAAACCATGAAGACAGTACAAAGTAGTATCTAGACAAATATTGGGGACATGTAGAGGGAGTTGTTTGAGCCCTTGCTTTGAGCTTAACACAGCTTTCAAAATACAATCCTGGGAGAGACAGACATCTACCAATAACTGACTATTGCTTTTCCCTTTTTCCCAGATGCTTTTCCTCCTGTGCTCCTCCCCAGCCACTGGGACTGTTGTGTTACCCATACAGATTGCTATCGCTATGTTTGCTGCAGCCTGCAAAGCCATCCCTCTACCTCCCCAGCAGGACCCCCTCCTCCCTCCCTGCTACATTTTAGCTAACCTGCCTGGAGTCTGTAAATAAAGGCAGAAATGAGTTGCTGTGGAACTGGCATGGCTAATTTTAGCTGCGGCATCGCTAGCCTCCTGCCTCGTCATCCCTGGGCTAACACCATGAGTTATTCTCATGTAAAGCTCAGAGCACGCTGGCTAAGGGCTCCACCAGGTGAGTTAGGAAGAACTCTTTCCCATATGGCTAAGCTGCCTTGGCACAGAGGAATGTTTTCTCTTATTCATTCCATAAGGCAAATCCTTTCCCAAGAAGCAACCAAAATTTTTAAAAGTATTGTCCTCTGCAAGTAACAAGTCTACTCTCCCCAGCTCAGGCTCCCAAAACACATTATCACATAATCTCCCTTTCCCCTACAAATATTTAGCTAAACTAATACAAAACAGCTGTTAAAGGTCTCCAGAGGGACACAATCTCATACCTTGAGGCCAGGTCACATATACCTAACCCATTCCTGAGAGACATCTGTCTGACCTGCTCTTAAAACACCCCTGGAGCTAGAAGCTCTGCAGTCTTCTCATACAATCCACCCACTACCTCACTACCCACTCTGTATGAGAGCTTATTATAATGTCTAGCTCTCCCTGCCTACAGCTGAGTCCCAAGACTACACATGGGATCTCACTACCAGCATGGAGAACACTCTGAAATAAGCACATTACTGTTACAAATGCTCTGTTTTGTACTAATGGTGTCTCATTACTTACAAGCAAGCACAAGGGAAATCTATTAAACCCAGACATTATAATTTTGTTTGCTTTGCAACCAGGTGATGCTAATGTGCTTGCTTTCTTCCATCTCAAGATAAAGGAGAACAGGGTTAAGTTAAAAGAATTAAGTTCCAGCAAAAATCAAGACACCAAAAAGACAAAATGACACTTGGTACCTTGCAAGCATTTCTGTATTTCACAGGCTTGTTTCTGGCAGGGATCCTTCTGGGACATGTTCAGAGAACTAAAATGATAGGAAAATGTTACTGTAGAAACAACATGCTTTTCAGGGGGCTGGGGGGCAAGACACTGTCTTAAAGCCAAGGCTTTAAAGAGCTCCCAATTTCCCTCTGTCACAGACAGTTCAGAAGACATCTATTGCTGCTTGCAGATGCCTGCCAACATACACAAGAATTCTCTGTGTCTGGCTAAAGGATGATAATGTGGACAATGGATATGGGAAGTTTTATGTTGCTATGCTTGAAGGCCTTTTTCTTTTCTCTGGTCAAAATGTGTCCTTTTCCACTTGGATGCACAAAGATTCCAACAAAGATTCCAATTAACATGGCTGACTAATTCTTAGCAGTTCTGTGTCTCTAGACTTTATACTAAAACATGTATTTGTGTAAAAGCCCTCTCTGTGAGTTCTACACAACCAAGGATTTGGTGTTAGTCATATAACTGCAGCTGGAGGAGACATTTAAAAAAAACAACAAAACAAACCAACTTAGTTGTGTATGTCCCATAAAGACAACAAGGAGGGCTTTTTTTTTTTTTTGTTCCAGGAGAAAGTCTCTTGGAAACCCCCACCCTCCAAAAAAACCCCACCAAAACCCCAACAGACTGGAGGACAGTTCCAACTTGTTCAAATCTCTAGAAAGTAGGATTTCAGACACTCAGTTTGACTCTCTGCAGCTGTGACAACTGTAACTGTGATCTTCCATGAGAGATCAAAAGATGAGCAAAACCAAATGGTACTAGTAGTTGGATGGGAGACCTCTACAGGACAGCACCGCTGTTACCGAAAGTGGTGGTGGGACTTCAACTCCCTCATAGCCACAGCTCAGCTCCTGCCCCTGCCCAGAGCTAGGGAGGTGCTGCCTTTCAAATTTCTGATAATTCAGCTGCCCACAGCACTTTTCAATACCACTAGGGCATTATTTCCAGCATCCTGGCCAAACTCCACTTGGGGCAATTACATTCTGCCTACCTAGAACTCCCCCTGATGTTTCACTTGGACACAATACTCCTCTTCACTGCCTGTCCTAAACTCTCGTATGATGTTGCTGTGTGAAGTTTAACTGCTTCCACCTCAGAGGTGGCTGCATTTCAGTGGAGAGAGAATCATTTATTGTACAAAATATACAACGACATCTTCCTAGAGCCACTGCTCCTGAAAGACAAAAATTCGTATTAAAGAATGACTGGAAATAAACAGAGCACAGTACAAATCAGGGGTAATGTCTACACATACCAGATTAATCACCAGGCACGAGTTTAAGCAGCAGCTCTTCAACACCACCAAGCTGTAAGCAACAAGGAAAAGTTCAATACGTCTACAGTTACTGTGGCTGAGCTAATGGACTTCAACAAAATAACAGTCCTTTGCCGTCCCTCAAGGATCTCAAATGACTTCACAAACAGGCATGACTATGGTCTATTGTTGCCACCATCCTTACCATGAGATGGTGCTCTATCTCCCAAACGCGAGAGTTACTATCCCTGTACTGCTCACCCTGGGACAGCTGCCACATATGAGGCAGCCGAGATGGGGGGAGCTGGCTGGGTCGCAGCGCCTCACCCAGGGGAACCTGAACTCTTTGGATCCGAGCCCTCAGCATACCTTCCTCCTGGGGAAAGTAACAAAAAAAAAAGCAGGCAGTTACTGGCAATGCAGTAGAGGCACCTGCAATAGCAAAGCTAGAATCACTGGGAAGCTCAAAGGACACTTGCCTCTTCCGCAGCCACAAGCCACGTTTTGCGGTGCTCATCGCAGTAAACACCTACGCGTCGCACCCACAGTCGGACAGGAGGAGTGCCAGCGTGCCCTCCTTCTGCCATTCCCTCAGTCACTTCAGGATGCTCCCGTTAGGTGGACGGCATCAACCCGCAGGATGCATGCATGGTCTCTTTAGCTCTGAATACATTCACGGAGAAAGCTCTCAGACCTGAAAGGCACCTCTGGGTGGCGTCTGACTTACTGTATGAGATGCTATGTGCTGAAACGTCCCTAAAAGTCAGCTTGGGAAACTAAGGTGGTGCCTAAGTGAACAGAAGTTTCATGACAAGTTGTACGTTGGGACATGCGTGCTGTATGGCGTTTGTAAGGCATTCTGGGGCAAAAGGTGCTATTGGTACAAAGTTAAACCCTGTGAATATTGGCTTTGCTTATTCCACTAACAGTCCTATTAACAGTCTTTGTGTAAAATAGGGAAAAACAGAAAAATAAAAAAAATGATTTACACAGGAGTTCCGTGGCTAATGATGGTCTAAATCCCAAAAGGAAAACTTGTGACAACAGGTGAAATTAGCTTAACAAGAACGAAGATCACACTGGAGACAAAGCATGAAACTCCGTATGCACGACTCTCATATTTGGAACTTGCAGAGCTGTCATTGTGAAGGGTCCTTCGTCTCATCTCTCAAGAGGATGGCAGCATTGTCCATTCATATACAAGCTTCTTGTGAATAGCTCTCGTGACTTTGCGTAGTTCAGCTTTTAGATGGTTACAGAGAGCCACCGATACCAGCAGGGGCAAAGGAATTTTGGACATTGAGGTGGTTCTTCCTACCGGATTTTTTGTTTAACAGCAAGTTTATCTGTATACCAGTTAGATCAAGCTGAGTCATTAGCAAATGAAGGTCAGGGGAAATGATTCTCTCTTTGAACCCTAGAAGAGGTAATCAAAATGGTACAGACAGTCTTCATTCTTTATCTAGGTTTAAAGTAGAACAGAATTAAGCTGTAATACATATAACATCCTCCTGCTATGAAGCAGATGCAATATTCCTATCCCAGTGAAACACAGTGGTCTTCTGAAAACTTGTAAAGTTACAAGGCATATTTCAGACAGGAGCAAGAAAATCTGGGTACAAAATAAAGTAGGGAAAGTCAGGGAGAAAAAAAAATTGTTATACATTGGGGTACATATATAACAGGAAATACACTTCCATGTTGCCTTCTATATCTTACATCAGTGCTTCTCTACCTTTTTGAATCAAAGGATCACTTAGCCTTTTTGAAACAAAACACCAACCACAGATCAGCCTGAACAGCACTGTCACAGTATTTTAATTTCCAACAAAGAAAACTTTGAATATTCTTTTATTATTTCTTTTTCTCCCATTCTCTTTGTTTCCTTGCTTATGTGTGGGAACGTGTATGTGCATTATAAAAAGCACCACTTTTCTGAAGACCATCCTGTGATGTGGTACAGCCATTTCAAGCAATGCTCCAACAGCTGGATCACTGACATTTAGAGGAACGTGACAGCAGACTGACAAGTCTCACAAGGCCTTCAAGAATAAGCTATGAGGGTTAAAGGGAAATTTCTGTAAGTCTTTTTCATTCTGCTTTACCCTAAGTCACTTTACAAATTTAACCCCATGTGTGGAAATCACTTTGCCCAACAGTGAAATGTAGCAATTGCCACTGCTCATTTTCAGTCAGCTGAATGTAATCACCCAGGTTGGAATTCGGCCAGGATACTCTCTTACTCTGCAGTAAACTGCCAAAAGCTCCATCATGACCAAAAATGCTCAAGAACTTGCTTTTATTGCATACAAAGCTGGAATTTCTAGAGCTCATCATCCTTGGAACCAGAAGACTCACAACTGACTTCAGTAATGGAAAAATATTACTCAGTAAGTGAACATTATGTCCTACAGCGAGTAAACTCTCCTGGAAGGTCTCCTATCCAAATACTAACCTGGTTCAGTCTTACTGAACTACAGGTAGGAGGACTAAAGCACAACACATATGTTTGTATTTATTGTGTACGAACATGGCAGTAATGATAGGTACAGGATGGACAGAACAAGGTCTCATGCAGAGGACGCTGTGCAGAATGGGCAGCGGTTAATGTGTTTTCACCCTTTGCCCCACTAATTTGTCCCAAACTTCCTCGGAACTCCATAGCTCTGAGTTCAGTTGCCAAAGTTCAAAGGCGCAGTCTGGCCTCTCTTTTCAACAGTCTCTAAGACTGTTATGAAGGTGCCCAGTTAGTGCCACAAATATAAAATCTTGAGGTCAGGCAAAACCATCAATTGGGTTTAAAGTAAGATAGGTCTGTCTTTAGTACTCAAACATACAAAAGAAACAGGAGATTTGAAAAAGCACACGTTTAGACATTTGCACCTGAAACTTTAAGAAGGGAAAAACATATACAATTCCTATTTTTGCACATTTTATCAGAAAGCAATAAAAAAGTCTGATGAAGACATGGGTGAAAGGAGAAGTAAGCTTACTTATAGTTAAAACAAGTTGTAAAACCAATTTCTTATACTGCTTGCTTCATAATCCACTAAACCCCCCACCACATCCAACAAAAAAACAATCAGCTTAAATTTGCAGGATTGCAGCGTCATCCTTTGACACAGATTTTAATGTTCCCATCAACATAGTTGCAGAAGTCTGAGCTGTTTAAGGTATTGATTGGGGGAGATTTAAAACCCAATCCCCACAGACAGGAACAAGACTTGCAAGTATTCTGTCCATCTGAGCATCAGGCCTTAGAAGTTTAATGCTGTTCTGGGACCTGGGTGGATTTCTGAGCCATAAAATAAATGAATAAATGTGAAAATGGCCAGGAGAAGGACTGCATCTTGTGGTGAAGACAATTTATTTGCTTTTAAATCAGGTACATTAGAATACTTTAAGAAAACAGTGAAAGAAATTGCTCCAGCTGCTGCTTGGACCATCCCCAGAGCTGGAGCTCAGCATGCTGAACAAAGTCCACCCTTTATTACCTTCTGTTTTAAAAGGGGACTGGGTCAGATTATTAGAAAAGTTCAGCTGCCATTTAGGCACCAAGGGAAAAAAGCAATGCTGAGGCTCAGTGAATTGGGCATAGCGTTGTACTAACTGAGCTACACAGCTTCTAGACCTCAGCTGGCCAGTTTGGCCTTCGTGGAGACTGTGCAGCTGCCTGCACACCTCTGTCTGTGCAGCCTTTGGGGAGCTAAAAAGGAGCTGAGCTTTCCTGAAAAACCCAGCCTGCATCTTGCAGCAAGTCAGGGATCAGATGAGCTGTCTGCTGATGTAAGAGCAGCTTGACTCACTCTAAAACTTCTTCTTGGGGGTTTGGACTCTACTCTGCCTGGAGCACTTGCCCCGAGCAAGCACATCCGTGATTCCTCTCTGCTCTGCCCAACCTACTGAGGGGTAGCAGATGCTCACCGACCGGCCGGGCCTGTCCAGCAGTTTGGGGAGGGAAGGTCTAGCTTTGGTAGGATCTAAAGAAACAGGAAGACAAAAAGAGATGGACATAGTGTGGGGGGAGCCCCGGAGAAGGAAGGGGAGGACGAGGAAAGGGGTGCGGAAGCGGGGCCTGGTGAAGGGCTGGCCGAGGAGGCGTGGGGGGCGGTGCGGACAAGGGGAGCAGAAAGGGCAGGATGGGGAGGGGGTGTGGGACCGGTGCAGACGGTGGGCCGGCCGCGGCGGGGAGGAGGCAGGAAGGGCCGGGGAGGCCA
>NW_010972732.1:13228-23757 GCF_000737465.1 Haliaeetus leucocephalus | reverse complement strand
CCGCCCCGCCCCGCCGCGGGCAGCGGCTGCAGCGCGGAACCCCGGGGCCGCCGTTCGCGTGGGCGACACGGCGCTTCCGCCGAGAGGCACCGCCCGGCCTCTCCGGAAGCCAGCCCGCACCTTGGCAGCACCGATTGGCTGGACGGGCTGGCGAGCCCCACCGGGATTAGCCCTGCTGCCGAGTGCGGGCGGGGGAAGCGGGGCTTGTCCCCGCCCACTTCCGGGTGTAGTGAGTGAAGACGGGTGGGGGGGGCGGCAAGATGGCGGTGCAGGCGGTGCACCTGGAGGCCGATGCCTTTCTGGTGTGCCTCAACCACGCGCTGAGCACCGAGAAGGAGGAGGTCATGGGGCTCTGCATCGGCGAGGTACCGGGACCGGGCGGCGCTGGTCCGGGCTGCCCCAGGGAGAGATGGGTGGCGCGCGGGGGACACAGCGGGAGGAGGTGCTGCCCGGGCGGGGCTCGTGGCCTGCGCCAGCGCGGGCCGTGGGCTCGTACCCTCCGAGCGGGACTCGGTCACAGCGGCAGGGAGCGTTGCACGGGGCTGTGTGGTGGCGGTTCCCTGGCAGAGCCGTGCCACTGGGCCTTGGGCGTCCCCTCTCCTGGCTAGCGCCGACTCGTAGTTCTAGCTGCTGTGAAAGTCAAAGCTTAGAGTCAGGAAAGGTTCCCATCTGCACACCTGACTGTACTCTGATGCGTACCTTTTCTCTGCTAAAGGTACAGGAGCCAGCCTTTTCCTTTGTGGTGGTTATTTCTTTAGCAGAGTCATGAGGGGTTTTTCTTTCTTTGTCATTAGGTTGATACGAGCCGAATTGTTCATATCCACTCTGTGATCATCCTGCGCCGCTCCGATAAGAGAAAAGACCGTGTGGAAATTTCGCCAGAGCAGCTTTCAGCTGCTTCTACTGAAGCAGAGATATCCTTTAGTAGAGACAGCAGCAAATTTGCCAGTGAAGTGGTTTACCTCAGGCCTCTTTTTACGTGCTGTGGTTTAGACTTGTCGTAGTTGGCTTGAAGTTGTCTGCCCCTTCTCTCCTACGACTGTTTGGTTTGGAGGGCTGTGCTGGCAGTTGCCATTCTCTGGAGTCTTTGTTGGTTCCGGTGTTTGCAGTGGAATTGTGTTATAACTGTTTTTTATAATTTTTTTTGTGTTTGGTCACAAGTAAAACTGAAGTATGTTTTTGGGGGAAGGTGGCAGTTCAGCAGGGAGACTTAGTAGAAGATGAAATGTTGGCAAGTCTCTGTTTCCAAGCGTGGTGCACTGGAGAGCCTTTTCCCTACGTACGCTCAAGGATGCTGTTTTGGACAGCTTACTGCCACAAGCAAACAAAATCCAGTTTGCTTCTGCACCAGTAGCATCGTGCTGGTGCTGGGGAAGAGGCTTCCATCGGCTTCCTGCTGTGTATCTTGTCACCCCTCTAAAGGGATCTGGAATTTTGTTGACTGATGAGAAACTCTCTTAAAATCTGCTGGTTTTCCTTGTATAAAAAACTTCTTCCATTTGCTCTATTTGTTTCAAAAGCACCTTGACTCACACACAGGTTGGCTGAAATGACAGGACGTCCCATGAGAGTTGTGGGCTGGTATCACTCTCATCCTCATATTACTGTCTGGCCATCACATGTTGGTAAGAGCAGTCTTGGTCTAGGTTCTATATGAAAACTCACAGCTGGTACAGTATTATACTTACGGTATTACTCAATTTACTGGATTTTCAGAGCTGCACATCCCAACTATCAAATTTTGGGTTCTCAGATGTCCTCTGGTGGGACAGGATTGTCTGGGTGGGCTTCTGGAACCTCTGCCAGTATAGCCCCATTCCTGTGTGTGTGCGCTCCAGGTGCTCAAATTGCATGTGACTCACTAGTCACAGACCAGCTACTACTAGTCCTACTGTTCTTCCAGACCGGAAAACTAGACCTAGGGTGTGGGGAATAGCAACAAAAGCTGTGGGAATCATTGGCCTGCTGTGATAATTTTTGACATATGTGAGTGTTAATGCAAAAACAAAACTTTTTTGAAAGAAGTACGTATCTTAGATGTGTTGGACATTATGGCTATATAGCGATCTGTGGCACCAGGTTGATGGTAAGCTAATTTCTTCTTCTATTAGCTCATCTTGTATTTTTAAGATTTGCTATTTAATTACATTTTAAGTTGGAGATTTTTTTTTTTTTGTAACTTAGTCATCTGGAGTAAGGACTTAAATAAAGCTTGTGACATTTGTTACCAAATTCCAGGTCACCCTTCAAAAGGTGGCAAATCTTTTTCCACTTCTTCAGGTGACCAGTGCAGTTCTCATTCTCTTATTTCTTTGTCTGCAGACGTCCGCACACAAGCTATGTATCAGATGATGGACCAAGGTTTTGTAGGGCTTATCTTTTCCTGCTTCATTGAGGACAAAAACACAAAGGTAGGTAACTTAAAAATGGCAATAAATCCTCCAAGTACTCATGAGAAATATCAGCCCCAGGGCAAAGCTGAAATCCTTGGATGCAGCCTGCAAGAAAGGCTGAGCTCTGCTTGGAGCACAGTCAGAGCATGGCTAGAATGGTGATGTTTGGATTGTAATCCCAATGACAAAAGAATGATTTATTAATTACTCTGTGCTGATCCACAGTCTGCCTCTCCAGCCAGCAGAGCTGGGCTGGTAGTAGGATTCTGGGACTGCATCAGATGGCTGCAGCATGTGTGTGCATTGAAATGTGTGAGTGCCCTTCAGCTGTTCAGTCCAGCAGATACAGTTTATTGCACCTCTGTGCCTCTGGCCTCTAGGAGATGCTGCTGTAGTGTGAGATAAGCTGGACAGTGGTGTGTCTTGTCTAGGTTTTCCAGGTAGCTATTGTTTAAGATTTCTTTCATAGTTAATGGGTCTGTCAATATCTGCTTGTAAACAGTTCTAGCGTACCAATCAAAGCAAAAAGTGTGTGCCTTTGCAACCTGTTAAAATGTTATTTGAAAGCATATTCTACTTCCTGAACAATGTGTGGTTTCAGATGATTTTTTGCTCTTGGAATCTGACTTTCTGCTGTCTCTCATAGACAGGCAGGATTCTCTACACCTGCTTCCAGTCCATTCAGGCCCAGAAGAGCTCAGAGTGAGTACAGCAGAAGAATATTATGTCTAGCATCAGGTTGTATTTCATCTTGTCTCTCCTTTCAGGGTTGTCTCAAGTAAGTGGTTTCTAGGCTCATCATGAGGACTAAATATTGTATAGAGATGCCTGAATGAGGTCACCTTACTTCTGCTGATGCAGGCTGCTTGAAGAGAATCTAAAGATTAGGACTGACTAATTTCACCTAGATAGATTTGGTGTAGTCTGGGTATGAATTTGTGCCGTAACCTGTTGTGTAGAAGGATCACCCTTTTGCTTTCAACTCTAGAGGTTGAGGCTTCAGATTTGCATGGTGTAGAGTCCCCACCAACCACACACATGCTATGCATCATATTGTCGGTACTGGCTATCTAGTTGCTTTAGCGTTTTATTGTTAAAATTTAAGACAATTGTGTGGCTATAAAAGGCTTCCGTTTGCCTATCAACTCAGGTATGTGTTCCCAAAAGTAAACCTGCAGCAATGCCATGCATTGGACAGACTGTTGCAGGTTTGTAGAAATCCTTTTTTTTTTTTTTTTTTTAATCTCTGCTGCTTTGAAGTTAATTGTATCTGATACCCTTTTAGATATGAAAGGATTGAAATTCCTATTCATGTTGTCCCCCATGAAACCATTGGGAAAGTATGTCTGGAATCAGCTGTAGAGCTGCCCAAGATCCTTTGCCAAGAAGAGCAAGATGCCTACAGGAGAATTCACAGGTAACAACACTGGGGCTCCACCCCTCTCCAAGTCTGTCTTTGCTAACATGTTCTACTGTTGCTGTACTTAAAGTACCATAACCTTAGCAGGGGTATAGAAAATAAGAAGCATTAGCAGCTCACGTGCCTTTGTAGAAGAACTGATTGAATACCTTCACATTAAGGAGTTCAAATTCTCTCAGTCTTGCACACAAGAGCTAAGCGTAACTGCTCCTTTCCTGCAACAAAAAAGACCTAGAGCGTGTGCAAGCTAATGCTGGCACTTCAGGGATGTGTCTGTGTGTGACAGTAATTAGTGTTTAACCAGGGTAAGAGTGCTGAGAAGTCTGAAAAATGAGATTAAGTATCAGAGTTGATTTTTTTTTTCTGCCTCTAGTGCTCAAACTGATGTTTCTGTGCTGTAAGCTCTCTGTTATCCTTGTGAATGTAAGGGCTTGACAAGTGAAGAGGTTTAGATGTACCTGCAGTGTCAGTGACTTGTAGGTAGCTGGTTCTATAGCCTGGGTTTGCCTAATATGCAATTCACTGCTATCTTGTCACTAACCCGCATTCTGTTCATTCTCTTAGCCTCACCCATTTAGACTCTGTAACCAAGATTCATAATGGCTCAGGTAAGGATTTCTTTTTTGCACGCGAGAATCCAGGATGCTGCTCCCAGAGTCAAAACAGTAGAGTCTTGAGCAGGGGTTGGTTTGGCTCTAACTTCAGGTGACAGAAGACCACAGCTGTGTAACAGTCCTCCCTTTGCCGAAAAAGGCACTTGTAAATAACTATAAAAGCACAACCTTTTGTCTTTTTCTTTGCCATACAATTAATTTCCAATCACAAAGACTGTGTAACCCAGAGAATTTCCTGAGACTGTTATCTTGTTACATAAATTCTAGTGGAGGAACAGACTTGTAACTAAACACTTTGAAGGAAAACATCAAGGGCTGTAAAATAACCTAATCCTGGGGTTTATGAATGCTGTTGTATCCTTTGACCTTTGGACAGTTGGCTAAAATTACAATAGACTTTGGGTTGGTTTGGGTTTTTTTTCCCCATTAGAACAGCAAGGGGATTTTGGATTTGGTGAGTCTTAAAGTAGTGTCTGGCTGGTTATACATATGCTTGCATCTCCTGGCACTTCCTGAATGTTACATGCAAATGACATCTTTGCTTTTGCCAGTGAGATAGGGTGAATCCTAATCCCACTTCTGTTCCAAGATAAGTACCCCATTGTCCATTCTCACCTGTTCAATAAATGAGACATTCTTTGCTTCTGAATTTAGGAATTAATTAGCTTCAATGATGGCTTATGCAGATTTCCAGATTTCTGTTGTAGGTCTGTCACCCCTCCCCTGGATATCTACAGGTCAGATTGAAATAGCTTGTTTCCCTGTTTAGCAAGCTGCTGATTCTGGGGATGTCTGGTTGCCCTGGCCAGGATGTTGGAGGGTTTCCTTGTCTGTCTGTAACACTCTTGGCCTTGGGGTTATTGTAGCACACTGAGTCTTTTGTGTGTTTGCACTGTCATGATATGTTCTTGCTCTTTCCAGTGTTCACAAAGAACCTCTGCAGCCAGATGTCTGCCATCAGTGGTCCACTCCTTCAGTGGCTGGAGGACAGACTAGAGCAGAACAAACAACGGGTGCAGGAGCTGCAGCAAGAGAAAGAGCAGCTCCTGGAGGAACTAGCTGCTTTAGAGTGAAGGAGGAAATGCAGACCCTTCAGAAGAGAGACATGAAAAAAAAAGTCTACAAGATCTACTCCTGGCTGAAGGGTGGCCCTACATTGCCTTATAGTGAAGATACTAGCTGTGCCTCTTCTCTTGCCTCGGGCAGCAAAGAGCACTTCTACAGGATAAGGGCCTTATCTGCCCCAGCTTGATGGAAAGCAGTGGTATCTCTCCAGGTGTTGCATGATGCAGTGCGATTCTAGTTCAGTGGTAGAGTTGGGCAGCACCTGAAGAGACTTCAGTTCTGGAGGGCACATACCTAGGCAACATGTTGTTTCTCCCTTCCCTATATTTTGACAGAAGTCTTATTGCTTTCCCTGTATTCCAAGAGCCTAGAACAGGAGGGTTAGAGGGCAAAAGTGTGTCCCTGCAGTCATGTCTGATGCTGCCAACTTTGCCTTCTTTTAGCAGCTTCACTTGATTGTGATCTTGTATCTAGTAATGTTCTGGATTACTGGTTATCCACCCAGGAAGGTAAGAGGTGGGAGAGAAGCTTGGGAAGAGACTTGGAAGAACTTTAACATCGGATCTGTGTTCAGCATACTTCAAACCAAATAAAGAATTCCAAAGCCAGAGCTGTGTGGAGTAGAAATGAAATGGATGCTAGAGTGCCAGTGCCTGCATTTTTTGGACAGTCTATTCTCTTGCTTCATGTAACATTGTTGCATGTCCAGCACTGAGGTTCCCTACAAAATGGACTGTTTCTGCTGGCTCAGTGGGAGGAGTGTGGTTCCTTCCCAGAGGGAAAAATGTTAAGATGCTGAGAAGAGAACTGACAGATATGCAAGCCTGTCATTCTTACATGCTGAACGTAACTGCAGAAATGTCATTAGATTGAAATGGAACTAAATATCTGTTGCCCAACTAATCCTTTAAATGTTCTTGCTGTTGCATTTCAGTGTATCCCCCATCATGTACATAGTCATCTGCATTCTGTTATGTGAAGCCTGTCTCTGGAGTGAAGGAACCAACAGCACAGTTTAAACTTCTGTTTCAGCTCCCTCATTCTAATCTAAATCCTTACACGCTCAAGTAGGTGAAAATGAGCTGCCTGCATTGCTGCAATGGAGGCTGTGACATTCCTGACAGCTCATTAGCTTGACTGTTGCTTTGGGAGAATGAAAGTAACATAGCTGAGAAAGAGGTACTGCCTTTCCAGTGAATGGTCAATATTGATTAGCAACTGTAAATTGCTGTCAGACCTGGAAGCCCCTTAGCCAGCTTGTTTTTGTCAGACTTCACTTTTTCAATCTTTCTGCATTGATGTTAGCAAAACCCCAAACTGTAGAACTTCTTTGAAGTAAAATGCTCACTTTTTTTTTTTTGTTAAAAGGGCTGTGAACAGTATTTTTCTTTAATTAGTTTTTGAACAGTCAATGTCTTTGTTCTGTTGTATTTGTTATTGTTTTCCAGTTTGAGTGCTCCTTACCTTGATCCTCACTGCCCCCAGGCTTGATGAGAGCTTGGAGATCACCCAGCAGCCCTGGGCCTCATGGCCCTCCAGTGCAGTCTCCCAGGGCATCCTGCCAAGTGCATCCCAGATAAAGCCCAAATGAGCTCTCTCTCCTACAGTCCAGGCCTGCAGTTCTGTTGTTTGTTTTGTTTTGCTTCTCTCAAGATCCCAACCAGGCTCTCTGAATTGCCACCCCTCTCTAGGGAGGCTAGGGGCCATTCCCAGTTGAGGTTACAGACAGCCCATGGTAGAAAGAGGCTAGTTCGGTTTTGACCATAAGCACCCCCTATCTGTTCCCCAAGCAACAAGTTGTGTCCTTTCAGATTCCCAGTACTTGATGGGCTCCCACCGCCATGCTGCCATATGTAGTCTGAGCTCCAGGACAAAGCTGAAATCCTGCGTTTGCCCTTGGATGCAGCCTGCAAGAGCTGAGCTCTGCTTGGAGCACAGCCAAAGAATGGCTAGAATGGTGATGTTTGGATGGTAATCCCAATGACAAAAGAATGATTTATTAATTACTCTGTGCTGATCCACAGCTTGGCTCTCCAGCCAGCAAAGCTGGGCTGTTAAGTAGGGTTCTGGGACTGCATCAGGTGGCTGCAGCATGTGTGTGCATTGAAATGTGTGAGTGCTCTTCAGCTGTTCAGCAGATACAGTTTATTGTACCTCTGTGCCTCTGGCCTCTTTGTGCTGAGCTGACTGACCAGTGCAGGGCAGTCCCTGGCCCTGGCCTCCTGCCGCATAGGGCACTCTAACCCCACCACCACCCATATCGTGCTCAAGAAATGTTCCCTGACTGGAGAGTTTACCTATGCTCCATTTGTCTGCCAGTTTAATCTGTCTGTCTTCAGCAGTGATTGGGTGGATCCCTGTTCTGCAGAGCAGGATAAGCCACAGCTTGCCACCCTGAAAAATAAGGGAGAAGGAGCCACATCCCATCAGGAAACCCAGATGGGAGCAGAGCTGTCCTTCACAGGAAGAAAAAGTGGCAAAATCCTCCTCCCAGAGCCTGGCCAAACAGAAATTGTCCAACAGAAGCCCAATAGGAAGCTCTAATGTAAAAAATACACCTGTTGTTTACATCCCTGACGAAGAAGGTTGAACTTAAAACCAAAATACCTTTCCCCCACCACCAAATCCTGAGCACAAGAGGCTGCAAAAGGTTTTTACAGTTGGAATTGTCTTGAAGAGGAGAGCAATATTGCTGTAAGAAGTTTTCTGAAAGAATTTAAAATCAATTTCAATCCAAAGGACTGCAAGACTCAAACAGAGCACACCATTCTTCTAAAGAAAAAGCAGGTGGGGAGGTAGCATCAAGTTCTTGGCAAGAGCATGTTGTCTATTCCATGGTTCTCCCATTCCAGCTGCAGCCCTCATGAGCACCGCAGTCTGCTGCATGGCAGAAGGCAATGGTTCAGGTACAAACGGCTTTTTGGAAGGACTGTCCTGGCCTTCAAGGAGGCACCACCACCAATTCAGGCCCTGAGTCCAGAACCACACACACTTTAAAAGTGAGGCACTGCTTGAAATAAACATGAATAAAGTTGCTTTCAGTGGTATTGTAGACCTCCTGGCACCGAAGACCAAAGGGTTAATTGAGCCTTACGTGATTCAGACCCTGTGTCAGCATATACATGGGACCTCCCTAGGGGCACCTTGCCCCACAGAATGATGTCATCAATATACTGCAGGTGTTCAGGAGCTTTACCTTGTTCCAGTGCAGTCTGTAGTGATCCATGGCAAATAGTAGGGCCGTGTTTCCAGCCCTGGGGCAGTCAATTCCAGGCTTTCTGGGTACCCCTCCTTATGAAAGCAAACTGTGGCCTGAGCTCTGCTGCCAAAAGGATCAAGAAAAACACCTTCGCGATATCAGTTGTTGTGTACCTCTTGGCTGCCTTTGACTCCAGTTCATACTGGAGTTCTAGCATGTCTGGTATGGCAGCACTCAGGGGTGGTGTGGCTTTGTTCAGGCTGTGATAGTCCAATGTTAGCCTCCACTCTCTGTTAGATTTTTGCACTGGCTATGTGTGACTGTTAAAGGGTGAATGAGCCTTAGTGGTCACTCCTTGACTCTCCAATTGCTGAACGAGCTTATGGATGGGAACCAGGGAGTCTCGATTGGTGTGATATTGTCGCTGGTGCACTGTTGTGGTAGCAGTTGGCATCTGCTCTTTAACCTGCAGCAACCCCACCACAGACTGATCCTTTGAGAGACTAGGCAAGCTAGATGGTTGCTTAATCTTCTCCATGCTCAAGGCAGCTATACCAAAAGCCCAATGGTACCCTTTTGGGTCCTTGAAGTACCTTCTCCTGAGGTAGTCTATGCCAAGGATAGATTGAGTTTCCGGACCAGTCACAATAGGATGCTTTTGCTACTCATTCCCAGTTAGGCTTACCTCAGCCTCCAACACAAAGAGCTCCTGGCATGCTCCTGTCACTCCAGAACTACATACGGATCCTGCCCCTTTGTAATCTGATGGTATTAGAGTGCCCTGTGCACCAGTGTCCACTAGAGCTTTATACTGTCATGAGGCTGATGTGCCAGGCCATTGAATCCATACAGTCCAGTAAACCCAGTTGTGCCTTTCCTCCACTTAGCCAAAGGCAGGGCCCGTCTATTCCTGACCAGAGCATTCATTACTTGATTTTTGTAACTGCAAACCAGAATTCCCTTCATCAGGGTCAAAAGTAAGATCAGCCCTTCTGCTCTGCCCAACGGGTGTTGCCAAAATCCGGAATAAAACTCCTTAACAGCAATGAGAAGTTAAGAAGCAGGCACTTCTGTTAAGGAGTTTTATTCCAGATTTCGGCAACACAGGCACTGGAGCAGTAATTTTCCTGGATGGATGCCTTTTGGCTGTTGTTTTTTCTTGCAGTTCTTGTACCCGAGCTTCTAGTCTCCAGGTAGGCTCACCATCCCTCTTCCTTGTGTCCTTCTCCTGGTCACACAGGGGTGGTACGTGGTGTGTGCCACCGGTACCCTGTCCTTTGAACAGAAAAAGGCTGACTCACAATAGCTGAGATGTTGGTCAATATGGGTGAGGAAGACCTATCCTTTAATTGCTGGGACAATAGTTGGTACAGCTTCTCCACAGCTGAGACACAGGTCTGTAGGGAGGAAGCAAGATTCTTTTTGAGTTCTCGGAGTTGTCTGGCCAACCCATCCACGGTTGGTGCCTCTGTGTCTGTCCAGCTCATTGCCAGCGTGTTGGCATATGACATTGGTGCACTTTGTACAAAATTTCACCACATGGACCATGTGCACTGGATTTCTTCCAGGTCTTTGGATACCTGGTTGTCACCCAGGTTGCTATAAATTGCCTTCACCATGTCTAATTCCCTCAGATACTGGATACCTCCTTCAGTCGTGGTCCACTTGCTTCAGGAATTCGCAAGATCTTCATTGAAGGGATACCTGTCCCTCACACTCAACAGTAGTCACCTCCAAAGACTAAGGCCTCCTGCCCCTTTGCCAGTCTCTTTGTCAATGGCCTTATCCAAGGGATCCCAGCTGCTGGGCTTCCTTACCCTTTAATTCCTGACTACTGG
>NW_010972732.1:12991-13203 GCF_000737465.1 Haliaeetus leucocephalus | reverse complement strand
CAGGAAATGAGTGTATGCCCTCATATGTCCTGGAATGTGTGTGGTGTAAACAGAGGTTGCAAATAGATTGTGGCGGGGATATTGAATGCCCTGAGTGTGGGGTTTGGACTCCTTGGGATAAGAGCGAACGAGCTACGTACACAGTTGGGATTGTTTGTAGTTGGAACGATAGCCGAAATAGTGAAATTGGTGTGTGGAAAGGAAAATTTAAT
>NW_010972732.1:11445-12784 GCF_000737465.1 Haliaeetus leucocephalus | reverse complement strand
TATTGCAATCAATGGTGGCCGTTGTGTAAGTTAGAAAGTGATGCTAAGTGGCCACTTAATGGGTCACTAGATTATAATACTCTATTACAACTAATGCTGTTTTTAAGGAGAGAAGGAAAATGGGATGAGGTTTCGTATGCAGACATGTTTTTCATGCTCTGAAACCAACCGGAGTGGCAAAGGGACTGTGGAATGGTACCCCCACAGGACCCCATGGTGCTCGCAGTTGAGCGAGAAAACAACAAGGAGCTTAGAGGTAAACTGAGGCGGTGCTGTTCGGCATGTAGTATTGGACAAAGATGTACAGAGACAAATAAAATTTCATCAGGTACCAGAACAAGATCTAACTGATTTGTTTAAGCCTCCCCCTCGACCACAGGAACAGGATGCAGACTCGGATAGAGCTCCGACCCCCCCGGGACAGCCCTGTATCTTCCCGTACTAGGAAGAAAACTACCTCAACAGTTTTACAAGCACCTCTCCGAGAGGCGGTGAGGCCAGATGGTGGGACGATGTTAATCAAAGTACCCTTTTCTACTGCTGACCTAGGGGAATGGAAAAAGGTTGCAAAAGATTATAGGAGTGATCCAAAAGTATAACTAAGCATTGCCAATTTATTGTAAAACAGCATAACCCTGATTGGAAGGATATACAGCTATTATTGGAATATATGACTGAGACAGAGAAACAGCTGATTTTAAAAACAGCAGGGAACCTAGCTGAAGATCATTATAAGATCACAGGAGGGGACATTAAGGAATATTTCCCTCTCCAAGACCCAAAGTGGGATGTTAATAGATCTGCACATATGGAAAGATTGCAGGGGTATCAGGAGTGGATTATAAAAGGAATGGAGAGAGCGATCCCCAAAACTATAAATTGGTCAGCTTTATGTGCAGTTAAACAGAGTCCTTCCGAGTCTCCATCCGAATTCCTGGATCGACTGAGGGATGTAATGCACTGCAGCACACCGCTGGATCCTGGGTCAGAGGTAGGAATACAACAATTAGTCTCCCTGTTTTGGGGTCAATCTACAGGGGATATAAGGTGCAAACTTCAGAAATTACGCCCTACAGAGGGTAGGAATTTAGAAATATTATTGGATGAAGCATGGAGAGTATTTAGTAACAGAGAAGAAGGATATAGGCAAGGGCAAAGGAAATTAATGGCTGTTATTCAGGAAGAAAGAGGAAGAGGGCCTAGACGAGACTTGCCCCGACTGGGCAAGGATCAATGTGCTTTGTGTAAGAAATTTGGTCATTGGAAAAAGGAATGCCCAAAGAACAAGAAGGAGGATCAGAGGGCTCAAACAGGAAGAACAGTAGCCCATGTGAAGGGA
>NW_010972732.1:10098-10841 GCF_000737465.1 Haliaeetus leucocephalus | reverse complement strand
ATTATTAAAAGAGTGTGAGTCTGAATTCAATACCCCTATATTACCTGTTCGGAAGCCCAATGGGTCATATTGGGTGGTCCAAGACTTACGGGTGGTGAATAAGATAACTGAAGATCTTTACCCGGTAGTGGCGAACCCATATACCCTGTTGACCGTATTAACACCTGATTGACTTGGTTTACTGTTTTAGATTTGAAGGATGCTTTCTTTTGCCTCCATCTCCATGAAGCCAGCCAAAAATTATTTGCATTTGAATGGGAAAACCCCAAGAGGGGTCGAAAGACCCAGCTCACTTGGACGGTGTTGCCACAAGGATTTAAGAATAGCCCTATCATTTTCGGCAATCAGCTTGCAAAAGACTTAGAATCCTGGGAAACCCTGTCTGAGGAGGGAAAGCTGTTACAGTATGTGGACGATATCCTGATCACCACCAAGACAGAAAGAGATTGTATGACATGGACGGTGAGTCTGTTGAATTTCCTGGGACTTCAAGGGTACCGGGTATCCAAGAAGAAGGCACAGGTAATACAACGCAAAGTGAATTATTTGGGCTATGAAATTAGTGCAGGACAAAGAACTATGGGACAAGCCCATAAAGAGGCAATATGCCAAACTCAGAGACCTCAGACAGTGAAAGAATTATGAACTTTTCTGGGAATGACAGGGTGGTGCCGATTCTGGATCTATAATTATGGATTGCTTGTTAAACCACTGTATGCACTAACAGCCACTGAGCAGAAACA
>NW_010972732.1:9377-10048 GCF_000737465.1 Haliaeetus leucocephalus | reverse complement strand
CTTTGATGTCAGCCCCGGCCTTAGGACTCCCAGATGTGAGTAAGCCATTTCTTCTTTACTCCCACAAGAAGCAGGGCATTGCCCTGGGAGTATTAGCACAAAACCTGGGCCCATATTGACGGGCAGTTGCCTACCTCTCTAAGCAGTTAGACACGACTGCAAAAGGTTGGCCTGGATGCCTGCGGGCGGTTGCAGCTGTGATACTGAAGATACAGGAAGCCCAAAAGTTTACTCTGGGCCAGAAAATGACTGTTTTGGTGTTTCATACAGTATCAGCAGTACTGGAAGCAAAGGGTGGACATTGCCTCTCTCCACAAGATTCCTGAGATATCAAGCTATGAGGATGAGCAGGATGATGTGGAGATTGTAGTCACTAACATTGTCAACCCAGCTTCTTTTCTCAGCGGGAACACAGGAGAACCGGTACATCACGACTGTTTGGAAATCATTGAAGCAACATATGCAAGCCGCCCAGACCTGAAAGACAGCCCCATGGAAAACGGGGAAACTTGGTTCACAGACGGAAGCAGTTACGTCCTAAATGGTAATCGACATGCGGGATACGCTGTCACCACCAGCCAAGAGGTAATAGAATCAGGGGCTTTGCCCATGAACACCTCCGCACAGAAGGCAGAAATAATTGCTCTAACCCACGCCCTGGAATTGGCCCA
>NW_010972732.1:7275-7690 GCF_000737465.1 Haliaeetus leucocephalus | reverse complement strand
TCAGTGAGATTGTAAAGGAGGTATGTTCATTCAGCTCTGGGCAGCATGGGGGGTAGTCCCACCAAAGTCGTGCGCGCCTGACTCAGCAGTTCACTTCAAATTTATACAGTCAAGTGTTACATATCCATAGAGTTTCGCAATACGCCTATACATAGCATGATCTATCCCCACTTCATATTAAAATTAGTTCCAAGAAGTCACAAGACCGGTCTTGGCTGGTTCTTGGGACCGACTGCTGCTTCTTATCAGGGACTATCTCCTGCCCCAGCCAGCCTCAACAATGCAAACGTTAAGCATCACTTCTCATCCCCTTGGGGCATGTCTACCTCTATTGAAATTTCTTTAACTTCACTATAAGCTAGATAATTATTAAACAGTTCCTATCTACATCCATATATCTACTAAGGTTCCTTTG
>NW_010972732.1:1833-7238 GCF_000737465.1 Haliaeetus leucocephalus | reverse complement strand
TAAAAGAGGAAGGAAAATAAACTAATCTGGAATTTCCTGTATTGTGAAAGAGCTTGTAGGCTTTGAGTTTGGATTTGGTAGTAGCTGAATTAGCTCATGTGTCTTTTAGGAGGGAATAGTCCATCTTAAAGCACCTTACTCTAAAAAAAGAGCTTCCTCGATCAGGTAGCCCATGTGGCACAAGCAGCAAATAACTGCATGTCCTGTTGTGTGATTGCCCCATGATTTTCCCCAGAGTGCTAACGCGACCGTAGATGAGAGCACAGAACTTTGCAATGATCTTTGGTTCTTCTGCCACCGTGTGGCTGATGGATGCAGGACTGGTTATCCGCTGTGCATGGTAAGAGCTTGATTCCCTTGGTAGTGACAGCTTAATGAATAAAAGGTCTTCTAATAAGGACTGGCTGTGAGCTTTCTCCCTTGCCTCAACCCTCTGTCAGGAAAAAGGGATTTACAAGACTCGGGCAGCTCTCCACTTCCTGCCAGAGCAGGGGAATACTGGGAAGGGCTCCTCAGCTTGGGATGGAGGAGTTTAAGATCCCTGTCACAGCAGAGTCTGGGGTGCAAGGCATGGACAGCCTCCAGCCACTGAGCTGTGCAGGCTGTTGCTGCGGGGGGCTGGTGGGGAAGAGCACATGCTTTCTTCAGCCACCCCGGAGACACAGCAGTGCTTCAGCTATGCCCTGCATGGCTCCTGCAGAGGGGAGCTGCCCCACCAGGACTGCTACCAAGCAGGTGACAACCTAGTCACCCACCAGAGGCAAGGACTGTCATGAGGTGTTTGGTGCTCAGTTCCTGGCATCTTGAAAAAGCAAGTGTTGTGAATAGATGGCAGAGCTGAAGGATAGAGCTTTCTAAGGTATCAGTAAATACAGAGGAGGCAGCTGCTCCTGCCTGGTGTGGTAATCTGTAGAGGGGCTCAAATTCTCTTCCCACTGCCTTGGGCAAACAAGCTCTGGGGATGTCTCTGTCCCAGATTACCTGTGTCTATTCTGCACAGGGGCATGGAGTGGTGTAGGCACTCAGCTATCCAGCCACTGAAGGATGGTCCTGGAGGGCTGTGCTGCTGGTGGCCCTAAAAGGAATCATAGAATGGTTTGGGCCCTCTAGTCCAACCCCCCCGCAATAAACGGAGATCTCCGACTAGATCAGGTTACTCAGAGCCCCATCCAACCTGACCTTGAATATTTCCAGGGTTGAGGTGTCTACCACCTCTCTGAGCTACCTGTTCCAGTGTTTCACCACCCTCATGGTAAAAAATTTCTTCTTTATATCTAGTCTGAATCTACCCTCTTAGTTTAAAACCACTACCCCTTGTCCTATTGCTACAGGCCCTACTAAAAAAAAAATCTGTCCCCATCTTTCTTACAAGCCCCCTTTAAGTACTGAAAGGCTGCAATAAGGTCTCCCCAGAGCCTTGTCTTCTCCAGGCTGAACAACCCCAACTCTCTTGGCCTTTCCTTATAGGAGAGGTGTTCCACCACTCTGATCATTTTTGTGTCCTCCCCCCGGACCGACTCCAACATGTCTATGTCTTTCTTGTACTGAGGACTCCAGAGCTGAACGCAGTACACCAGGTGGGGTCTCAACAGAGCAGAGTAGAGGGGCAGAATCACCTCCTTTGACCTCCTGGCTCTGCTTCTTTTGATGCAGCCCAGGATATGGTTGGCTTTCTGGGCAGCAAGTGCACATTGCTGGGTCATGTCCAGCTTTTCATCCACCAGTACCCCCAAGTCCCTCTCCGCAGGGCTGCTTTCAATCCCTTCATCCCCCAGCCTGTAGCAATACCAGGGGTTGCCCCGACCCATGTGCAGGACCTAGCACTTGGCCTTGGTGAACCTCATGAGGTTCACATGGACTCACTTCTCAAGCTTGTCCAGGTCCTGCTGGATGGCATCCTGTCCCTCAGCCATGTTGACCGCACCACTCAGCTTGGTGTCATCTGCAAATTTGCTGAGGGGGCACTCGATCCCACTGTCTATGTCATTGATGAAGTTATTAAACCGTACTGGTCCCAATACGGACCCCTGAGGGACACCACTCATCTCCATCCAGACATTGAGCCATTGACCACTACTCTCTGGATGTAACCATCCAACCAATTCCTTATCCACTGAACAGTCCACCCATCAACTCCATCTCTCTCCAATTTAGAGAGAAGGATGTTGTGGAGGGGCCATGTCAAAGGCCTTGCAGAAGTCCAGATAGATGACATCTGTAGCTCTTCCCTTGTCCACTGATGTAGTTGCTCCATCATAGAAGGCCACTAGGCTGGTCAGGCAAGACTTGCCCTTGGTGAAGCCATGCTAGCTGTGTCAAATCAACTCCCTGTCCTCCATCTGCCTTAACATAGCTTCTAGGAGGATCTGGTCTGTGATCTTCCCAGGCACAGAGGTGTGGCTGGCAGGTTGGTAGTTCTCAGGGCCCTCCTTTCTACCCTTTTTAAAAATGGGTGCAGTGTTTCCCTTTTTCCAGTCCCCGAGGACTTCCCCTGACTGCCCTGACTTTTCACATATCATGAAGAGTGGCTTGGTAACTACATCAGCCAATTCCCTCAGGACTCTGGGATGCATCTTGTCAGGTCCCATAGACTTAGGTATATTCAGGGTCCTCAGGTGGTCTCAAACCTGATCTTCTTTTACAGTGGGAGAGATTTTGCTCTCCTAGTCCCTGCCTTGAGGTCCATCCACTGAAGAGGTGTGGGAAAAGAGACTGCCAGTGAAGACTGAGGCAAAAAAAGTTGTTGAGTACCTCAGCCTTCCTCTTGTCTGTTGTTACCAGTTTGCCAGTCGTGTTCATCAGGCGGCTTACACTTTCTTTGAGCTTTCTTTTCTGGCTTACATACCTATAGAAGCCCTTATTCTTTGTGTCCCTTGCTGAGTTCAGTTCCAGCCATACCTTGGCCTTCCTCACCCCATCCCTACACAACCAGGCAACTTCCCTAATAGTCTTCCCAGGAAACTTGTCCTTGCTCCCACTGTCTGTACATTTCCTTCTTGCCCTTTAGTTTGACCAGCAGGTCTTGACTCATCCATGCCACTCTCTTGCCTTCCTTTCCTGATTTCTTACACCTGGGGATGGAGAGCTCTTGCACTCTGTGGAAATTGTCCTTAAAGATCTGCCAGCTCTATTTTGCTCCCTTGTCCCTGAGGGCAGTTTCCCAGGGGGTCCTATTGGCTAACTCCTTGAACAGCTGGAATTTTGCTTTCCTAAAATTCAGGCTCCTGACTTACTCTTTGCCTGTCCCATATCCCTCAGGACTGTGAACTCCACCAGTGCATGATCACTGCAGCCCAGGCTGCCTTCAATCTTGACGTCTCTGATTAGCTCACTTGTGTTGGTGACCAACAGGTCCAGTAATGTATCCCTTCTGGTAGGGTTGTCTATTACTTGGCTTAAGAAGTTATCCTTGATGCACTCCAGGAGTCTCCTTGATTGCCTGCAGCTAATGCACACAGGGCTGAGTTCTGCACAGCTTGCTGGCAATGGAGGTATGTGGGATGTTGTTGGCTTCCGGCCTACTGGGGCCTCTGCAAGGGGAGAGCAGGGCTGCCCCGTGCTGGGCACAGCCTGTCAGGGTCGTGGGCATCTCCACAGCAACCGCCTTTGTGATGAGGGTCCCTGCAGTGAACATGGGGTAATTTAAGGATTGAGAGCCCTGGGATGCCCACTCCCAGGAGAGCAGCTCCCTCAGGAGGCATCATCTCCCCTGGGCGCCCATGGCAGGTCTCTGGCAGAGGATGCTGAAGATGCCTATGGATGAAGAGGTGAACGCTCACTCCCAGCCCACTGACAGGTTGTTGAGACTGCAGAAGAGGCACCAGTTGAGGGATGGGGCTGGAGGCCGAGGCTGGTGGTGGGACGGGGCCATACAGAGTGGCCTTGGTGCTGGGGCTAGCCTTTCAAGCACTGTGGTGGGCGCTGTGCCAAGGCAGCCACCTCCATCCCATGCCTCCTCCTTCTGCCCACAGGAGGCAGGCACAGGCAGGGGCGCAGGGCAGCAAGAGCCATGGGGACAGGTTGCCACAGCTCCACTGCCCAGAGATCTTCCAGGCCGCTGGGACCTGCGGTGCACAGGTAGGGAGGCCAAGGGAGACGGGGCTGAATGTCTTCTCAGCCCCAGGAGCTGCCAAAGGCAGGAAGGAGGGGCAGGAGGGGACAGGCAGGCCTGGCCTCTGTAGCAAGATGAACCCTGCTGTGCTGTGCCAGACAGGCTGCCTGGGTATGCTGGGGGTGCTTCCAGGAGTTGCTGTGGGCCGTGGGGTGATCAGCCCAATCGCCAGCTAGCTATGGGAACAGGGTGGCAGCTGCCTGTAAGGCTGAGCGCTGCTCTGGGGGCTGGCAAGAAATCTCAAATACAGGAGCTCTTCCACCTGGGATGCGAAGGCGTGGGAGAAAGGACCACAGTTACGCAACCTCTCACCTCAGCTTCTCCTGCAGACAAACAGCTTGGTGTGCAGGGTGGCACTGTCCCACAGAAGGGTGATGCGGAAGGAGACAGACCTTCTGCCAGCCTCTGTCTCTCCCCAGGTAGGCAGCAGCACCCCAGCATGCACCTGCAGCTTGGGCACCAGGAGTTGCCAGCAACTCCTGCAAGCTGCCTCGTCTGCTGGCAGCACCTGCTACATCTTCTGCAGGAGCAGGGAAACAGCCATCGGCACCACGGCCAGAAGTCATGGAAAGTTTGTCTTACTTGCTCAGGGCAAACAGGGTGACCACAGCACAACTACAAGGGTGGAGACCTGGTTACCTGCCCTACACAGTCTGACAACCTATGATGCAGCTGTAAAGGACACAGCCCAGTGCCTCATGATTGAGGTCCTGGGCAAGGTTTTGACTGGGACCCGGGGACCCAGCTGCACAGCAGACCGGCCACACAACATGGGTGCAGAGGTGACCCAGGACTGAAAGCTGTTGCTTGCCCTCACCTTCCCTTAGCAGCCTCTTCAAACACTGGAGCTCTAAGCTTTCTCTGCCACTAACATTCCCCTCAATCTCTCACTCTAGATAGAGGCCAGCTCCAAAATTGAAAAAGTCCAGCAAGGGCTTCCATGCAGATGGTGCCAGGACTGAAAGCTGTTGCTGGCCTTCACCTTCCCTTGGCAGTCTTTTCAAAGACCTACCAACACTGGGCCTCTGGGTTTGCTTACTCAGCTAATGATCCCCTCAGTCTCTCAGCCTAGGCAGAGCCCAGTTCCAAAATTGACAATATCCAGCAAGGGCTCCCACAGAGAAGTTGCCAGGACTGAAAGCTATTGCTGGCCTTCACGGTCCCTTGGCAGCCTCTTTAAAGTCTGACCAGCACTGTGGCTCTGTGCTTGGTAAACCACCTTGCTTAGCCACCTAAAGATCCCTGTACTGGTTTTGGCTGGGATAAAGTTAATTTTTTTCCTAGCAGCTGGTAC
>NW_010972732.1:366-1823 GCF_000737465.1 Haliaeetus leucocephalus | reverse complement strand
AGGGGATTGATCACTGCTCTGGGAGTGGCTGGGGGGCGGGAAGAACGGCCGGAGGCAAGAATCACACTCAATATGAATTAACATCTTGCTCATTTACTGTTCAGACGTCTTGACATTTATACAAGACTGACTTGTCCACGCGCCTTATACAATACTCTAATTGGTACAATACCCCGTTTCACGCGACACTATCTTATTCTCTATTGGCTGCGCAAGCTTCTTCACGAGGTGTCCAGCAGTTACTTATCTCATTCTTCAGCATCCAGGTGTTGATTGTCAGGCTCTTCTTATCTTCTTTTTTCCCAGCATACAAGGACACAGTGTCCTTGTCTGCTCCAGTATTTTGTAAACTTATGCTTCGTTCCCACCTAACGGCTGGATTGCTCACATGCCTTCGCCCAGCCAAGAAATCCTCAACAGCTGGGCATCTGTCAGCAGGCAGTGAGCAATTGTGTTGTGCATCACTTGCCTATCCTGGGTATTACTTCCCTCTCGTTTTGTTATCTTCCTATTCATTACAATTATTATTCTTATTATATTTTATACTATTTCAATATTAAACTGTTCTTATTTCAACAGACAAGTTTTACCTTTTTTTCTGATTCTGCTCCCAATCCCACTGGGATGGGGCAGGGGGGGCAGTGAGCAAGCAGCTGTGTGTGCTTAGTTGCTGGCTGGGGTTAAAAGACAACAATCCTCTCACTCTCTCCCTATAGACAAGGCCCAGCTCCAAAATTGAAAAGCTCCAGTGAGGGCTCCCATAGAGAAGGTGCAAGGATGTTTCTGGCCCTGACCCTCCCTTGGCAGCTTTGATAAAGCCACACCAACACTTTCACTTTGTGCTTTCTCTGCCAGATAGTGATCCCTTCACTTTCTCACTCTAGTTGGAGGGCAGCTCCAAAATTGAAAACATCCAGCAGGAGCTCCTACAAAGAAGGTTCAAGGACTGATAGCTATTGCGGACTCTCAACTTCCTTTCACATCCTCTGCAAAGCCACACCAACACCTTGGCTCTAAGTGTTTTGTGCCACCTAAGGATTCCCTCAGTATCCCACTCTAGGCAGAGGCCAGCACCAAAATTGAAAATGCCCAGCAAGGGCTTGCGTATGGAAGGTGCCAGGACTGAAAGATGTTCCTGGCCCTCACCTTGTCTTGGCAGCCTGTAAAAAGCCCCAAAAACAATGGGGCTCTGTGCTTACTTACCCACCTAAAGATCCCCTTATCTCTCTCACTCTAGGGAGAGTTCTTCTTTAAATAGAAAATGTCCAGCGAGGGCTCCAAGTCGGATGGTACCTGGACTAAAAGCTCTTGCTGGACATCACATTCCCTTGGTAGTCTCTCAAAGGCCCACCAACACTGGGGCTCTGCACTTTCTCTGCCACCAAATGATCCCCTCATTCTTCCACTCATGCCAGAGCCCAGCTCAAAAATTTAAAATGTCCAGGTACAGCTCACAG
>NW_010972732.1:0-269 GCF_000737465.1 Haliaeetus leucocephalus | reverse complement strand
GTTCCGTCTCTTGGGAAAGCACAGATGCCAGGGCTGTTGGGCCAGCAAATAGGCTGCACCGGGAAGCTGAAGACCAATCAACAGCTTTCAGGGCAGGTAGCTTCCTTGTGGGAGAAGGAGCCTGACGTTTGCCTTTTCGAAAAGAAGCTCTGCAGAGATCGAGCGCCGTGACGTGTACCTTGCCTGGGAAAGCACAGAACCCTAGTGCTCTTATGCCTGTGGATAGGCTGCACGGGTACCGTGAAGACCAGCAAGAGCTTTCAGGGCTG
>NW_010972731.1:10664168-10664642 GCF_000737465.1 Haliaeetus leucocephalus | reverse complement strand
AACATGGCAGAGAAGGAAAAATCAGGACAGCGGCAGGACGGAGATAAAAAACTGGGACGGTCCTCAGGACAGAGAGGAATACGAATACGAGCAGGGAGCGGGACAAAGGGATACAGCGAGAAACGACGGGACAGGAAGCAAGACAGCGCGACAGACAAGAACAATGAGAAGGAGAGAGAGAGACACTGACAGAGACAGAGACCGTGAGAAGCACAGGGGGTTGGGGAATTTAGAAAGAGAGGTATCAGGAGCCCTGCAGAGAGAGGGAGGGTGAATAAAAAAGGGGCAGGAAGCAGCACAAAGGGTCACAGAGAGTAAGAGATGAACAGGAAGGAGGACGGGGACAGTGAGATCCAGAATGACAAAAATAAACAGCAACAGCGAGCAAGACAAAGGGATAGACAGAGAAACAGAAAGTAGGAAGAAGAGAGATAGGAAGGCAGGGACACAGAGCGGCACGTACAGGCGCAGAGA
>NW_010972731.1:10661508-10663927 GCF_000737465.1 Haliaeetus leucocephalus | reverse complement strand
TGAAAGGCAGGACCTGCCTGACCAACCTGATCTCCTTCTATGACCGGGTGACCCGCCTGGTGGATGAGGGAAAGGCTGCGGATGTTACCTACCTTGACTTCAGCAAGGCCTTTGATACTGTCTCTCATGGCATACTCCTTGAGAAGCTGTCGTCTCCTGGCTTAGACAAGTGTACTCTTTACTGGGTGAAAAACTGGCTGGATGGACGAGCCCAGAGGGTTGTGGTGAATGGGGTTAAATCCAGTTGGTGGCAGGTCGCTAGTGGTGTTCCCCAGGGCTCGGTGTTGGGCCCGGTTCTGCTTAACATCTTTATCGACGATTTGGACGAGGAGATCGAGTGCCCCCTCGGCAAGTTTGCAGACGACACCAAGTTGGGACTCGGGGCTGATCTCCTTGAGGATAGGAAGGCTCTACACAGATATCTGGACAGGCTGGATCAATGGGCCGAGGCCAACTGTATGAAGTTCAACGAGGCCGAGTGCCGGGTCCTGCGCTTTGGTCACGGCGACGCCATGCAGCGCTATGGGGTTGAGGAAGAGTGGCTGGAAAGCTGCCCGGCGGAGAAAGACCTGGGGGTGCTGGTTGACAGCCGGCTGACTATGAGCCAGCAGTGTGCCCAGGTGGCCAGGAAGGCCAACGGCATCCTGGCCTGTATCAGAAATAGTGTGGCCGGCAGGAGCAGGGAGGTAATCGTTCCCCCGTATTCGGCACTGGCGAGGCCGCACCTCGAGTACTGCGTTCAGTTTTGGGCCCCTCGCTATGGGAAAGACGTTGAGTTGCTGGAACGTGTCTGGAGAAGGGCAACCGAGTTGGTGAGGGGCCTGGAGCGTAAGTCTGATGAGGAACGGCTGCGGGAGCTGGGGTGGTTTAGTCTGGAGAAAAGGAGGCTGAGGGGAGACCTTATCACTCTCTACAACTACCTGAAAGGAGATTGTAGCGAGGTGGGTACTGGTCTCTTCTATCAAGTAACTAGAGATAGGACGAGAGAAAATGGCCTGAAGTTGCGCCAGGGGAGGTTTAGCTTGGATATCAGAAAAAAATTCTTTACTGAGAGGGTTGTCAGGCATTGGAACAGGCTGCCCAGGGTAGTGATGGAGTCACCATCCCTGGAGGTGTTCAAAACACACGTAGATGTGGCATTTTGGGACATGATTTAGGGGGCGTGGTGGTGGTGGGTTGATAGTTGGACTTAATGATCTTAGAGGTCCTTTCCAAATTTCATGATTTGATTCAATGCGATTTGATTCTATTCTAGGGAGCAGAACAGAGATGTAGCAAGAAAGGAAAAAAAGGAAGGGAGGGAAAACAAAGGGAGAGAGACACAAAGACTGGAAGAAGGACAAAGGGATGGCAGAGGAAAAAAAATAGTGATAGGCTGCAGGACAGAGATGGAGGAGTTCAAAAAAGACACAGGGAGCATGACAGAATGAGAGTGAGAAAAAAGGGACAGAGCAGGACAGCACCGGAGGAAAAAACAACTGTGATAGGCTGTGACAGAGATACGGAGGAACAGAGAAAAGAGAAGGGACAGCTAGCTGGAGGGGAGGATACAGTTTGAAAGGATGGAAGAGGGAACGGAACAGAGAGAAATACAGGAAAGATAGCAAGAGGAAGCAGGGCAGAAGGACAGCAATAGAAGAAAAAAGGGACAGGGATCTGGACAGATGGAGAAAAAAGCAGGAGGAACAGATACAACATGATACGATAGGACAGGAAGTAACAGCGCGACAGATGAGAATAATGACAAGAGACAGAGAGAGACTGTGAGAAACACAGCAGGTTGGGAGGGGGAGAGAGAGAGATTAGGACCCCTGCAGAGAGAGAGAAGGCATGAATAAAAAGAGTAGGGAGCACCACAAAGGGTCAGAGAAAGAGAAGAACAGGAAGGACGACGGGGAGAGTGAGATACAGAATAAACCCCCCTACATGCTATACACATATTATCCAGTAATCAAGCCCATTTCAGAGTTAAACAGTACCTCAGCCCCTTTAAGAAAAGTAACACATTGACCGAGCCCAATTCGGCAGCACACAGAACCCGAGCAAATTTCAAAGTCGGCACACCGCGCCCGAGCCCCTTTCGGCGCCGCACCGCGCCCGAGCCCAGTTCACAGTTACATAGCTGCGGAGCCAATTTCTAAGTTGGGCAATTACTAGAGCCAGGAACGCACCCCTTTTCTATTAACCCAGCAGCAGCTACATTTACCTCGAGGTATCTACAACTCTCCCTTGGATGCCTAATTCTAACAGACACTTTCCCTTACTTCAACAGCTAAGTTTACCTATGGGCACTAAACGCGCATGCTTTGCTCTACACTTGCCTTTCTGATTGCCATTACTACTGTGATTCTCACAAGGAGACCTAATTACCTGTCTTTTTTTCATTTTCTTTTTTTTGCTTCATTTGGTCTATTACTGA
>NW_010972731.1:10590444-10661498 GCF_000737465.1 Haliaeetus leucocephalus | reverse complement strand
TGAGGAAAGGCATCCCAGACCCTGAAAGGCACTGTGCCTCACGGCCCTTCTGCTTTCTTCAGAAATACTAAATCTCCATATACAGATGCATACAAGACGGTCACCCTAACCCCTGACAAACAATGTCACCATCGGTCCCGTTAAGAGAGATATCAGCACTTACACAGCATACAGCAGAACTGGTGAAAAAAACAAGGCTCCTTTTTCAATAAAGCTGGGAATTCCAGGAAAACACAATGCATGAAGAATTAAAAAAAAATAAATGAACAAACAATGCATACTATCAAACCATCTTTCTACCCCTGAACACTCAAAACAAAATTACTGACCTGAAAAAAAAAAAAGGAAAACAAAAAAAAAAAGCTGCATACAAGTGTTAGTTGCTACTACACATGCTGCTGAACCTTGACTGGTCCTGAAGCTCTTACCTCAGGCAGACACCTCTTCCCAAAGGGCTGAGCCAGCTCAAAAGCTGCAAAGGACTCAAGCAAGAGCTGAGCACCAACACCAGAGAAACCCAGGAGCACAATGAGCTCCCTCAGCAGAGGCTGTGGCTCAAATTGCCTGAGCCTCGGCCCACCACCCTTAGCACAATCACCTGGGGAAGGGCAAACCACCAGAAGTTATAAAGTCAGATGGAGGAGCAGCAGCACTGTTCTCACCTACCTTAAATTTACAGGAAGCAAAGCCCTGAACAGAGAAAGTAACCCCTCCAGGAAATGACACTACTTGCTCCTGTACTACAGCTACACCTATTGCATCAGCAATGGGACCAGGTAGGGAATTAAACTTAATTTTTCTGGGGTGTAGATAGAAAACAATAGATGCCCTTCTAAACTAGGTAGGAAATTAGCTCATTAAATGCAATGACAATGTTGTTATCAAAATTGATGTGCTTTAGTTTCCTATAAAAAAGCCAAAACGCTCTGGGGTTATGATTCATTTCTAGCCAGACTGTGCATACCACCTAACTTCTACAGAACTACCTTCTGGATTGCAATAACAAAAACATTCCTGTGTTATCAACACTGTCTTCAGCACAAATCCAAAATGTAGCCCCATACTAGCTACTGGGAAGAAAATTAACTCAATCCCATCCAGAACCAGCACAACAGGGTACGTGACAGAGAAAAAAGAATTAAAAAATGGGGACAGCTAATTAAACAAACAGACAGAGGAAGAAAATTTAAAAGGTGATGGGCTACATGACAGACAGAAATAACTTAAAGACAGTGAATAGGTTAAAGTAGACATAGAAAGAAAAAGTAAAAAGCAACGGGGTACACAATAGTGAGGAAAGAATTAAAAAACAGTGATACACAGCTTGATACAAGTAGACATAGAGGGAAAGTTTAAGAAGTGACTGGGTACAGGACAAAAAAATTTAAAATAGCCACAGTGAACTAAAACTGAGAAATATAACGGAAATTTAAAAGTGACACAGGGGCACAGGACAGAGAGGGAAAAAAAGATAAAGACAGTGAACTGGATAAAAGTAGACATAGAAAGCAAATTTTCAAAGCAACAGGGTACACAACAGACAGAAAATAATTTAAAAATAGCAATAGGCAGCTTCATAAAAGTGGATGTAGCATCGTGGTTTAACTCTGGCTGGCAACTAAGTACCATACAGCTGCTCACTTACTCCACCACAGTGGGATAGGGGGAGAATCGGGAGGGTAAATGTGAGAAACTCATGGGTTGATATAAAAAGTTTAATAATTAAAAAGACTTTTTTTTAAAAAGTTGTACGAGGAAAAAAAAAAACCAGCAAATGAAAACAATTGCTCACCACCAACTGACCAATGCCCAGCCAGTCTCAAGCAACTGGGTACAGGACAGAGAGGGAGGAATTAAAATATAGGGTCAGGGAGACAGAGAGGGGAAGACATAGAAATTAAATTTTAAAAGTAATGGGGTACAAGGCGGTGCAGAAAAAATAAAAAACAGGGAGAAGAAGCTGGTTAGAGAGAGGCATATTAAAAATTTAAAAGGCAACAGGGTACTGGGCAGAGTTGACAGAAGAATAACAAGTTTTGAGGAGCCATACACATAGGTGGGCAGGCAGAGAGGGAGACAGAGGAAGGGAGGCAGAGGTGGGCCAGGATGTAGAGGAGAGGACGTGCGACTCACCACAGCTCCTGGTGCCGGCAGGAGACCTTCACCGCCCCGATGCTTCTCTCTCTGCCTCTGCCCCTTCCTCCTCCCCAGTGCCGGCTGCCTGACCCTCACCCACTCGGCAGCACGCAGCGGACGCCTCAATGCTCCTCATCCACAAGGCTTGCTTTGATACATGGTGGCTCACATGTGTAGCCAACAAAGGCCAGGGACAGCTCAGAGGGATCCTTCCTTGGCACAAGGACTGGCCATTCCTTGCTGCAGGCACCTACCAGCCAGTTCCCCTGCCCAGGCAGCCCCCTTTACAGCTGGAGCCCCTTCACACAGCAGGGCCAGCCCCATCCTCAGCCTCACTGGCCACACCTGGGGCCATCCCAGCCCCAGCTGGAGCCCATCAGGAACAGGGGCCATTGCCAAAGCCCCACAGCACATCATCCCTGCCCCTGCACCTACCCACATCCAGGGACACAGAAGAGGCAGGAAAAATTTATTCATTAATGCATATAAGAAATCCTGGCAATGAGTTGGCTACAAGGCTCAGTGCCCAAAGGCAGCAGGATGGGGGGAATAAAAGGGAAGAGAAAAGCAGGAGGAAGGACAGAGGGACACAGATGTGCAAGACGGAGCCAGGAAATTGGATGCTGGGAACAAGAGAGGGACAAGAAGCAGGAAAACAGTGTAGAGAGAGAAGAGCAGAGAGACTGAGCAGAACAACAGGGATGGAGATGGAGGAATAAATAATAGGAAGCAGGGGAGAGAAGGGGAAGGGACTGGCAGGACAAGAAGATAAAGACAGGACAAGGGACAGGGAAACATTCTCAAGTGATACAGGAGAAGAAACAGCAAGAACTAGAAAAAAGAAACAGGGAGCCAGGTAGAGAGAAAAATTTTAAAAAGCAACAGCATACAAGAAACATAGGCAAGAACTAACAAATAGGCACAGGGAGATGTAGAAAGAGGGAGATGTAGAAAGAAAATGTAAGAAGTGACAGGGTACAGGACAGAGAGGGAAGAGTTAAGAACTAGAGACAGGGAGATGGATAGAAGGAAACAGAAAGAAAATTTTGAAAGCAACAGGGTACAAGAATCAAAAAGTAGGTACATGGAGCTGCATAGAGGGAGACGTAAGAACGAAATTTGAAAAGCAACAGGGTACAAGAAACACAGGCGAGAAATTAAAATAAGGTCAGGGAGACAAAGAGAGGGAAAAGTAGCAAGAAAATTTTAAAAGCAACTGGGTTTAAGAAACATGCAAGAATTTAAATAGGGATGGAGAGGTAGGAAGTTTCAAAAGCAATGACATACAAGAAACATAGGCAAGATTTAAAAAATAGGGACAGGGAGCCTCATAGAAGGAAACTGTGGTGGGTTGACCTTGCCTGGCTGACGAGTGTCCACCAAGCCACTCTATCAGTCCTCCTCCTCAACAAGACAGGAGGGTAGAAAATACAACAAAAAAGCTTGTGGGTCAAGATAAGGACAAAGAGATCACTCACCAATTACTGTCACAGGCAAAACAGACTCAACTTGGGGAAATTAATTTATTGTCAGTCAAAATCAGAGTACAATAATGAGAAATATGAACAAATCTGACAAACAGCTTCCCCCCACCTCTCTCTTTTTTTCCTGGGCTCACCTTCACTCATGACTTCTCTACCTCCTCCTACCGAGCAGCACAGGGGGAGAGGGAGCAGGGGGTTGCAGTCAGTTCATCACAAGTTGTCTCTGCTGCTCCTTCCTTCTTTGTGTTCTTCTTCTGTTCCAGTGTGTTGTCACTCCCATGGGGCCGCAAGTCCTGCCAGAAAACCTGCTCCAATGTGGGCTCCTCTCCACAGCGTCACAGCCTCCTTTGGGTGCATCCGCCTGCTCTGGCGAGGGGTCCCCCATCGGCTGCAGGGTGCATATCTGCTCTGCCATGGACCTCCATGGGCTGCAGGGGGACAGCCTGTGTCACCATGGTCTTCACTGCAGGCTGCAGGGGAATCTGCTTTAGGACCTGGATCACCTCCTCCTTTTCGTTCTTCACTGACCTTGGTGTCTGCAGGGCTGACAGCTTCTGCACAGCATTTTTTTAGCCCTTCTTAAATATCACGGAGGTGCTACCAGCGTTGCTGGTTGGCTCAGCTTTGACCAGTAGCAGCTCCATCTTGGAGCTGGAACTGGCTGTGCCCAACATGGGGGCAAGTCCTGGTGTCTTCTCACAGAACCCACCCCTGCAGCCCCTGCCCACTCCCCTGCCCCAGCTTGCCACACAAACTCACTACAACAGTGATCGGCTACAGGGCAGAGAGGGGGGATTGAAAAGTAGGGAAAGGGAGACAGAGAGAGAGATGGGGCGGGGGGGGTAGCAATGGGCTACAGGACAGCAAGGAGGAACTAATAAAAAGGGAGAGGATACCACACAGAGAGACGGAGAAAAACAAATATTAGTGATGAGCCACAGGGCAGAAGGAAGAATTAAAGAAGGGGACAGTGAGGTGGACAACAGGGAGACTGAGAAATACCAAAAACACTGATGATCTAAAGGGGAGAGAGAGGGGAAATAAAGAACAGGGACAGGGAACCAGACAGAGAGAGTATAATAAAGACAAAAATGGGCTATGGGACAGTGAGGGAAGAAGTTAAAACATAGGGACAGGGACCTGGAACAAGAGAATCTAAGAAAGTAAAAGTGTATCCAGAATACAGGGCAGAGAAAGGAATTTAAAAATAGAGACACAGCATCAGACAGGTGAGAGCAGCGGGAATTGTGAAGGGCTAAAGGGCAGACAGGGAGGAATTAACAAGATTGGGATAAGAAGACAGACGGATAGATGGAGAAAGAAAAAGTAGTGATGGGCTGCAGGGCAGAAACAGAGGATAAAAAAGAGGGATGGGACAGGTCAGAAATGCAGAGAGAAAAAGAAAACAGAGAGGCAGAACAACAGAGAAAGAGGGGGACTTGGAGAACAAGACAGGCAGAGGTACAGGAAGAAAAAACAAAAAAATTAAAGCAGTGAGAGAAAGAAAAGGTGGGGGCAGGGAGGGACTAGGATGCAGAAGAGGGGTGACACAGCCCCAGGGGTCCAGGACTCACTGTACCTCCCGCTCTTGGAGCTGCTGGGAGAATTTGACAGTTCAGACATGTCTGTCTCTCTCTCCCTCTCCCTTCCTCCTCTGTAGCTGCAGTCACTTGACTGTCATCCACCTAAGAGAATAGATTGGTGCCTTACAGCTCTTACAATACGAGGCTTCCTAGAAACACAGCCTCACATGCACACACACTACATGGCTGTACTGTGCTTTTGGTTACGCATACAGACCCTGCTGTGCACGTTGGTGATCGGATCTGCTAAGGACTACACTAAGAAGGATCCATCCTCACCTGGAGAGGCAGGCTATCTCCTGTCTGCAGCTGCTGGCTGGATCCTCTTTATTTTATTCTTCAGCAGCTTTACCATTCTGTGGCCCCTCCAGCTTCAGCAGCTCCTGTCCACAGCCAGTAAGTGTTCCACCTGCCCCTTTTTGCTCCCGCGCCGCGAGGAGAGGGAGGCCAGGCAGAGACAGCCCACGCAAGCCTGAGGCTGCTGCAGTCAACGGCATCCCCGGGGACGAACGGACAACCGCACTCACAGCGTGGCCTCTGGGAGAGGGAAAGAGGCAGCAGTGACCGTTATTACCGTAGCTCGACCCTGGCCGGAGCCCCTCCTTCCGCAGGGGCTTCCGCAGACGCCGCTCGTTCCCCGCGCCGCTGCTAACGGCACCCACGTTCAGGGAGACTCGAGAACATCGCAGGGCCAGCTTGCTGCCCTCACGACAGGGCTCGGGGGCTGCCTGCGGCTACAGCACAGGCTTCAGGGGAGGGGCTGGAGCTGGGGGCAGCCGCACGGGCCGAGCGAAGGCGCCGGGGGAGCTCCGGCGACTCGGGGAGGCGCCCGCTGGCCGCGCCTGGGGGGTGCCCGCCTCCGTCCCCTCTTCCCTTCTATCGGCTCTCGGGGAACTGCCCGGCGCTGCCCTGGCCCGGCTCGCCTCCGGCGGACCGGGAGCCTGCCGCGGCGGCCGCTTCGCAGCTTCCCGTCCCGCCAGCCCCGGGCGGCCAGCGGGCAGGAGGCACCCCCCGTCCCTGCCGGAGGGGATCGCTCGCCTCACCGGTGGTCCTGGCCCTCACCCACCGCCGGAGATCGCGCCTGGCATACTGCCGTGCTGCAGCAGCAGCGGAAGCAGCACCGGCGCCGCAGTTCCGCGCTTTGCGCGCCCAGCGTCCGCCGACACCGCGCACGTGCGTCGTCGTCGGCGTTTCCTTACCGGGACGCAGCAGCGAGCGCGGCGGCACCAGCCCGCGGGCACCGCGGCATCGCATTGCCGCTACCGGAGGACAGCAGCGTGGACCGCAGCAGCACCTTCGCGCATGCGCGGCGCCCCACGCGCAGGACCGCGCTTTGGACTCTAGTCGGGCAGCGGGCGCAGCAAGAAGCCCGCAAAAAAGCACACGAAACCGGCAACAAAACTACACCTCGCGCCGCGCCGTACGCGCCCGAGAGCAACGCTGCTGCCCGGCAGCCGAGTCCGCGAAAACTACAGCTCCCGGCATGCACTGGCAAACATAGCCTGGCCGCCCGGCGCCAGAAGACTACGTCTCCCGGCATGCCCCGGGAGGCACCATGTCCGACCGGAAGCTCCGTGCCCCAGGACTACAGCTCCCGGCATGCCGCGGGAGGCAGCCTGCCCTCCTTCCTGACCCCGCTGGGACACCGTTTCCCTCCCCCCTGCCTCCTCCCGCCGACGCACCCGGAATCTCCGCCGAGCCCCCAGCGCGGCTGCGCGCTCGGGGCCCCGATGCCCCTGGGACACCTCGACAGTCTGTCCTGGCGCCGCGTTCGTCGGTCCGCCGGGGAATAGTTGGTCGGTCGGCTCCTAGGGCGATGGTCTGCAGGCCCCCTTTCTGGGGCACAGAAAGGCAAAGGAGGGCCCTGGGGCAAACCAAAAGGAAAAGAGCTGATGGTGGATGTCACGACCCGGGCTGGACAGACCAGGGAGTCGTGTTGCGTTCGGAATTCCCTCGGGCTAAATTAAGGTGAAACAACACCAGACGATCAGTTAAACACTTTATTCATGGCAGAAGCAAACTGAACCCCCGAAGGCGGGGTTTCTCACTACAGGAACTGCCATGAAACTATCTCAGCGACCCGTGTAACCATGGTAACCATATACCTCAATTCAGGGAATAAGGACAGCCCTCCCGTTGAGTCACGAGGTTCAGAGTGGACCCCCTCTGCTTTCTAGACTCCTTCTCCGAGAAGTGCCGTGGGGCGGCTGGATCCGCTCCTAGTCCCAGACTTGGTCAGCGGTTTATGTCTAAACGGATGAGGTGCAGGGATTATGAAAAAGGAGAGAGGAAGAGGAAATTAAAAGAGAAAGATCTCACTGCCCCTGGGCCCAGCGTTGCTCCAGGCTAAAGGTCCAGTTCCAGAAGGTGCGCGCGGTGGTTCCGTTTGTGTCCTTTCATCATCTCCTTGCCCCTCCGTTGGGCGGGCACTCGGACTCATTAGGCTAATTAGCTGTCACGCGTGGTTTGTGCTTTCAGAACCTTCAGGAAATGGGTCGGTGGGCTTGGGGGGTCGTTTGAGGAGTAACTTCTCCCTCCCTGCAGGTGTGACCGTTGTTTGGTCCTTGGCCGCACAGGGTGAGCTGCCCCGCTCAGCGTATCGGGACACGGACGCCCTCCGCGTCCTGCCGCAGACGTCCTGTGCTGGTCTGTGCTGATCGGCTTCTCACCTGCGGTTCGTTGTTATGCCGGGTTCATTGTTATGCAGGGTTCGTCGTTAAGCAGAACTTGCCCCACCGCAATGCTTGAGACGTTAATCTTTCATTCTCTCGCAGTGGAGAACACCAAAAAGCACCCAGAAAACTGTGGGAGAGGGGAGAAAGCTGAATGGAGAATTTTGTTGCCCACTGCAGGACAAACAGGACCCTGAGGCTCACCAGAAGGCATATGGAGGGCTCGGGGGCAACCCAGAATGTGAACTGAGGGTTCTGGGGCACACCAAAATGCAAACAGAGGCTGCAAGGTGCCTCAAAATCTGAGGACATCAGAAAGCAAACTGGGGACACGATGGTGTACCTAGGTGAAAAAGGTTGTTTCTGCGGGGCAAGTGCAAGGCCTTGGGGTGTACGGGAAGCCAAGTGGAAGACCGTAAGGCATGTGTCTTTACAGCTTTATTACCTCGTCTACTTGGGAATAAGTCACCATGTAAGACTGTGTGTGTGTCTGTCTTTCCCTTCCACCTTGTTCGGATTGCTCCCACCACTCTATCCTCACCTTCATTATTGAATTTCTCATGCAAGGACAGCATGTAAGCTGAGACTTTTTAGTAACCGACTTGTAATTTACTTGCCTTGCCAGATGTGCAGTGGCTGCGGGGGTGGGGGAAGGTCTGAAAAAGTCCTGGGCATTACCAGGAGGGATACAGATGACAAGACAAAAAGCTCCAGAAAACCTTGGTGAATCCACAGCCTCAGTACTGTATGCTGTCACATTCTCTGCATCTTATGAAGGACAAAGTTTTGAGTTGGAAAGGAACAAAGCTACCATCTCGTATAAGGCGAGCCTGAATAGGCTGCAGTTTCTAACATCCGCTAACACTGGTGGGGGTATGAGAGGCAGGGACTGCGGAAAGAGGTGAGACTTACGTGCTCCTCCTAAACTGCATCTCCTGTTGCCCCTGTTAGGGACAGAATACCAGTACAGACTTACAGCGATAGCTCCAGCCCAGTAGGACATTTTGTATGTTCTTAGGACATGTGGTACAGAGAAGAATGGAATGGAAAAGTGATTAGTAGACCACTGTGCTGAATCAGTTTCTTTGTATCAGTTAGACCTCTTTCTCCACTGAAAGAGTAAATGTCAATCCCAGTGGTTGAAACCCTGAAATTATTAGGAATGCCATAATTGACTTGCAGAGGAAAACATATCTGTAAATTTTTGAGTCTCTAAACACAGTATAGCTCAGAAATAAAGATCAAAATTTTATTTCCATGTTGGTAATAAAAATAATTCCATGACTTCTGTAAACCATTGCATAAACGCTATAGTGTAGAAAAGTTTTAAGAAGTGTTAACAATTTTAAACAGTTCACTACAAGTAAATGAGTATGCATTATAAATAATATGTTTTGTATTAAGAACAATTTCATTCACAAAATCATTTCTGTCTGTACACTCAAAACATTAACGGCTTCCATAAATTAATATGACTAAAAATTCTGTATTTATTTAGGGTCTGATGATGACCACAGTTACACAAGCATAGTGTGACAGTAATAATATTACTACCTATATTTAATACTAGGATACTCTGAATGGCAATGTAGAACAAAACAAGTATGTTTTTAATAATCTGCTATTCAGAGAAGACTAATAATAAGCCTGTAACATGCAGCTTGGGATCTATCTGTAATTAGCATACTTCTGGTTAAATTACAGCTCCTAACTGTAAAGACCCTGAGAAATCACATTTTTAATCTATTATTCCCCAGGCTAAAATAATTGTGACAACATAATGGCATTCACATTTAAAATTATATTCTTACATAAATTAACACAGAACTTTGTCAAATACCAAAATGAATCTTGAAAATATATTTAGTTTGCTTTTATGTATTTTGTGAATTCAGCAAATTACCATATTGTAGTCTCGCTAAAATATAATTTTAATGTATCCAGTTTCTAGATAATGTATATAGTACAAGGATGAATACTTACAAAGGTCAGATTTCACTTCTGACTTCTTCCAAATAGTCGTCTCTCATCAACTGCATTTATTTTATTATCCTTCATTTTAAAGTAGTGGTGTAAAAGTGCATACTTATTTGTTTTTGCAGTTGACTTGCTTAATAAAGATACAGAAAACTTTGCTAGTAATTCCTCACAAAAAGAATTTTTTGAAGAACAACTGTATTATTTTCATATGACTGCTATGTTATGATGATGCATGGTTCAAGTGATTACCTAAGGCTTCGTCTATAAATATAGCAAGCCGTCCAGTCTGAGAATTTCACATATAGGTATGTTTCTTTGGTATGTGTTTTTTCCTTCTCCACAAAATGGTTTGTTGACAGTTTTTAAATGTGTCTGTATTTCAGCACCAAAGAAACTTACAGGGAACACCTGCAAAATTTTCAGTACTGATATTACTACAGGACACACATAATTATTTTCAAGATTCATCGTTGTAAAACACAAAACATACAACTTTAAAAAGCAACAGACTAAATATATTAGTTAATTTCCTCTAAAAATGCAGCACACATAAACTATGAATGTCAATGTGATGATTCACACTGCAAGTGCTGTTTACATTCCTTTTTTGTTGGTGTCATGACATTAGGAAAATCGCCTGTTAGTACCAAAAAAAGGGACCACAAAATAGCCCTAGGACATAGGCAAATGCACTGAAATACACATAAAGAACTATAAACTTTGACAAGACAGCACAAAACCACGCTTCCATAGTATCTCAGGGGTAACAAATGTCACATAGCTGCATATGGGCAGCACAACGTGGCCCGAAGCTGGTTTCTTCTAAAATACCAAAGCAAAAATTTTCACTAAGATATTTCTGAATGTTTTTGTGAGCACAATGGTTGCAGAATGCTGTTCCACACTAGATAAATATAGTAGACTGGAGTCCAAAACAAATGCTTGTTTGAAAAATATGTAACATAATTTCAAACTATAATTACATCTTATTCTTTGATTTGCTCACTGTTTGAAAAATCAAAACCCTTACATAACTAAGTTTGCTTTAGTCCAAAATGCTGCTAAGGTTCAAAAATCAGTCTTTGTCATAGACTGCACAGATGCAAAAAATACATTAATACCTACAGCCAAAGTTGGTGATCCAAGTTCCTTTTTTTAAAAGTCCAAAGCTGGCTACACCTTTAAAATAGCAATATCTTATTTTAGGACAGAAAAGTGTGTTGGAAAATGCAAATACAGTCCAATTTTATACTTTTCTCAGCACAAACATTTTAGAGAAACTGTGTTAAAGTCAACAAAATCACATTATTAAACCCAACTTTGGTCTTTAATCTTCAGACAAAATTTTGAAACAGAATCAAGTAGAAATGTATTTAATATTTTATCCTACTTCTCCCTTCCCAAAAGGTCTCCAATGTTCCTGCAGATCAACATGTCTTAGGAAAGCAGTGACAAGCCTGTACATTTAGTTCTCACGGAAAACGTGTAATGATTTTTTGCCAACTCAAGCCTTTGTACAAAGAACGCTAAAACCCAAAGGAGATAGTGATTTCAGTACTATTGGCTTGGGCCCTTTATTGAATGCTGACACAGTTATAAAAGCTCCATCTTGACAATAATAATTTTAGTATACATCTTGGTTTTTGTTTTAGCATGACTGAACTTTAAATAGATTAGCTCTTTGCTGCCTATGTGAACTCACTTTTTGTACTAAATACAGTAATACTGAGATAGAAATCATGTAACACAGTAGTAGGTCATTTCAATCTAAGTTGTACTAGTGTCACACCTGAATTTAACAGTAAAAGGAGTAATGCAGGCAATTATTCCATGTAAGAAAAGTAAAAATATACAGTGTTAACATGCAGTAATTAACTAACTTCTCCTCCTGAACTGCATGTTCCCAACTACCAGGATGAAGTAAGGATATTACCACCTTTTGAAAGAATCACTGTGTCAAAGTGTCACTGCCTGATTACATACTTAAATAATTTTGTAGTTTCTTTCAAACGTGCATTACTTCATTACTGAAAAAAGTGTGGTTTTAAATATTTATAAAAGCAAGAGACATATTCTAGTTATTGTCAAATTGTTCAATACAAAATTAAGCAATAGAAATTATTTGCAAATTTTTTTTTTATGTCTTCTGCCATTTTATAGGATATTGGGCATAGGCACTTGGTAATATTATATATATCATATCTGTTCCCGATGAGTACCACACAGGTTAGATGTACAAAAACTTAAAGACTACAAACACCCAAAGTGAGGGAAATATGCAAATGCACAGTTGTTTACTAAAAGTGATCTGTTTCTCAAATTGAAAACATGTCTTTGAATATGAAAGCGTATGTGCCTCACTTGTTTTGTCTCCGCCGGTACATTTATAAATACTACAGTATGCAGTTAACTTATAAATTGTAAAAAAACTAGCTAAGTTGTCATTTCTATTTAATCATATTGTGATTTAACAGTAAAACCATGTGAAATCTTTTAAATTCACAGTACACATATAACACATCATATTATTGCATATTAAAAAATAAACATAAGACCTAGAAAGCAGCTTGAAGCAATTTACAACATATCTTCTAACAAAACACAATAATTAAAAAGTGCTTTTATATTAATCAGAGTTTTTCAAACATCCAAGTAAACATAGTGTTAGACTGATTCCAAAATACTGGCTCTGGTGTTCTACACACAACAGACATGGCAAAGGGACCATTTGTACTGTGGAGTGTGTAGTTACTGTATCTACGTATCCATCTTCTGTTAATGAAAATAACAGGTATAAACACTTCATTCAGGCATTATGGTAAGATTTATACAAAGTGATTACAGTGCAAATGAACCTAAGTAGCTTGTGCACTGGGAATGTAAGCCGAAGTCAGAAAAGGCTGCAGTGGGATTGCGGAGGGAATGAATGAACCTCAAGACTACAGAACCTTATCAAATGACTGAAGCTGATATGTAAAGGTGAGCAAGCCTTATTCTCTATCTTAAAGCAACTACGTTTCTCACATCAAAATGGAAATCAGTCTAGCACTATTAAATGGATTAATTATGAGTGATATAATTCTTATACAAAATACAAACCCATAAAATTATTTAATTCATGAACATGATACGAGTACTATGCCTGTATGCTACCACAGATTTTTTTTTTTCTTGCAGCAGGGACATTCTTCTTGTGCAGCTGCACAGTGATCACAAAGTACATAATGTTGACATGGATTCAGGATAATGCTACGATCACCTTCCTGACACACGATACACTTCTTTGACTGAAGCTGAAAAATCACCTGTAAAAAGATTATTGCACTCAGTAAAAATGATTCCAAAGTATACAGTTGCATTCTAGCAGCTTTACACTTAGCTGTCCTGAATAAACTTCTAATTTAACAACACAAAGTACAATATTTTTGTATGACAGATAGCTGAACTGAGGGTCATAAGATCAGAGCATGCGCAACCTTCAAAGTAGCAGCTGGAGGAGTATAGGTGCTTTTGGAAAGGAAAGTATCTAGGACTGAACCTCTGGACTCAAATTTTCCTGCATCATTGGGATGAGAGATGCAAACAAGCAAAACCAAAAAAACCCCAGGAAATGACCCTTTTTCATTGTCATATACTCACTCATTTTGCCACCTCAAACCACCATTACATTTTCTCATGCCATGGGAGATGTTCGCATTAAAACAAAATGGAAGCACCCCAAATGTGCAATACTTTGCATAAAGCTACTGATACAGACTTTGGGGAGTATGTTACTGTCCTGGCTTCAGCTGGGATGTAGTTAACTGTCTTCCTAGTAGCTGGTACAGTGCTATGTTTCGAGTTCAGTATGTGAAGAATGTTGATAACACTGATGTTTTCAGTTGTTGCTCAGTAGTGTTTAGACTATAGTCAAGGATTTTTCAGCTTCTCATGCCCAGCCAGGGCACCTGACCCAAACTGGCCCACGGTGTATTCCATACCATGTGACGTCCCATCTAGTTTAGGAACTGGGGAGTGGGGGCGGGGAATCGCTGCTCGGGGACTGGCGGGGTGTCGGTCAGCGGGTGGTGAGCAATTGCCCTGCGCATCATTTGTACATTCCAATCCTTTTATTACTACTATTGTCATTTTATTAGTGTTATCATTATTAGTTTCTTCTTTTCTGTTCTATTAAACCGTTCTTATCTCAACCCAGGAGTTTTACTTCTTTTCCCGATTTTCTCCCCCATCCCACTGGATGGGGGGGAGTGAGTGAGCGGCTGCGTGGTGCTTAGTTGCTGGCTGGGGTTAAACCACGACAGTTACAACTGCAAATAAATGTCTCCATGTAATAAGGCATATCAACCCTATTAAGGAACAGGAAGAATTGGATGCTTTTTGATGCGTGTTAATTTTTGAAGAGCAAGACATGGTTCGGACTAAGAGAAGAACCAAGAATGCTATGTGTGGCACTGCCTAAGATCGCAACTTTCTCTTGGAAGGAAGAGCTAGGTGAGAAGAAGCCACAGTGGTAAAGGAAAAATGAGAAACTGAGGAGCTGGAAAAGGTGGTAATGGTTCTGATCACTCAAGCCTGGCCAAGATGACTTCCATTCCAGGATGTAATGACTTTTTTGGTAGAAGAACCCAAGACTCTTTTGCTCCTCTTTAAAATCCCTTAGGAGAAAAACAACAGTGGTCCCTAATCCAATCAAGAATCCTGTAAATGTACTTGATAACAGGAGCCTGGCAACTAGCAAGTCTCGTCCTCATCCACCTACTTTATTGACAAAGACTTAAATTATGTTTTAAACTCTTCTAAAAAGAGCCTGGCTTTTTTTTCCAAGACTGTAGTTCATACTGATACAGACAACACTGGACAGGAGGTGAACTGAGACAGAGAAGACACCGTGGAACTCAAACAGGTACTAGAATATGGCAGACTGTCCTGGTAGCGAAAGGAAATCTTTTTTTTGTCTGGACAGTCCTGTCACAGCCAAAACAAACCAGCAAGAATTGGTCTCATATGTGGTGTCATTGCCCTTTGACATTTCAGGGGAGAAAGCAATGTGAAACAAAGTTGTGTCCGGCAAGGTTTGAAGTATGGTGCCTGGAGCAGTGCATGGTCACTATTATCTTCCTTGATGTGCTCAGAGGAGTGGCACCTGCTATTCCCAGCTTTGAAAGCCCTGAGAAATGCCCTCAATCTGGCAGTGAAAGAGCATCCTAAATTTTGGCAGAAACTGAGTCTGGATTTGAGAGAAGGTGAAATACAGAAATACACCACTAAGGTGATTAAGGGACTGAAGCATCTAACATATGAGGGGAGGCTGAAAGAGCTGGGATTGTTTAGCCTTGACAAGAGATGGCATCTTACTGGTGTTTATTAATACCTGATGGGAGGGTGTAAAACAGATAGGGACAGCCTCTTCTTGGTGGTATCCAGTGAAAGAAGAGGCAAAGGGCACAAACTAAAATACAGAAAATTCCACAAAGACATAAGAAAAAACTTTTCTTACTGTGAGGATAGTCAAAACACTGGAAAAGGTTGCCCTCAGAGGAGGTAGACTCTCCATCCTTGGAGATACTCAAAACACTATTGGGCAAGGCCCTGACCAACCTGCTTGAGTTGACCCTGCTTTGAGCAGTGGGTTGGACTGGATGATCTTCAGAGGTCCCTTCTCACATCAATGATTCTATGCTCTCAGTCTGTACTTGCCTCTCTGACAAAACAAACTCCTAGCAGGCAACCTCACCACCTACCTTCTAAACAAGTGAAAAGCATGTAACTATTTTCATTTACTGAGGGCAACTATTTTTATTTATTTAGGTAGTGCCCAAAACGTTGGGAGTAAAAGCTGGCTTTAAATCTTTTTTATAATCACCCCAAGAATTCTTGTGAATCACTTGTGATTTGTTCTGATAGCTGATCAAAAACTTAGAAGAATCCATTAGGTTGAGAAATCTGAACCATCCTCTATTCCAGAAAAGAAAGCGTTAACACTGAGAGCAGTGTTGTTCTTTGAAGTAAAACCTGGCATAAATGTGTCATTGAAAGTTATTGAGCTGTCAGTTTCAGTTAATCAAAAATAGTTATGCAGATGAAGAAACTCACCTCATCTATTGTTTCTAAGTCTAAGTGCAGCCTATTTTGTAAGGAACGAAGCTTTGGCAAAGATATCTTTTCTATATCTCCATAGTTTTTCGTGTAAGGTAATGTAGTAGACAAACAAGCAGCTAACTGCGCCTTCAGCTTTTTTAATTTATTTTCCACTTCCTCCTTCTTCTGAAGAGCCAGTTGTTTGTCTGCATCTGCGATGTTAGCACGTTCTTTTGCTTCTTGAGCCTCTTTCTGCCATGCATCACACGCCTGGGAGAAAGAGATTTCCAGAATATAAAAAATAGTTTTTTTAAATTAACAACAGAAGAGCAAATTCAAAAGCCTTCAAAGATGCAGGCAATCTCTAATTTTAGACATAACAATGCATTCACTGTCAATTTAACACTTCTCCCTACTTATCCTACCTTCTAATTAACAACTCTTCTTGTTTTGTCTTAATGTAATTTTTAGGTATGTCACTGTTACTGGTCTGTAAACTGCAAGAAGCCTTTTTGGAGCTCTATAAATGGAACACATTTCAAATGTTAAATTCATAATTCAATGTAAAGAGACATCAAAACCAATCAAATTTAGTACAGCTACTTAACTACTCCTCATCACAGAGAGAGCAACATGAGGGGAACGAAAGGACCACAGAAAATGCACTAGACTGGCAGTTATCAACAACCTCGGTTTGACTGCTGAGATGGCTAGATACTGTCCAGGTACACTAGACAACCACAGCTGCTGGCAAGCCTCTACCTTTTTTGTGTGTTTATTATCTGAAAGTGGTACAGGAGGAAATGTACATCTTCAGGTACTTAAACATCAAGATATGTTGCTGTTCAGCCCTATCCTGAACATGTGTAAGTCTCCCTGTCTAGAGAGGCAAATTAACTTTCAGAAAATTAATTGCTCTTTAAAAAGCTCAGTTTCCTTTATGCTGCTAGCTCATTTTGAGGATGGAAAAAATATTTGTTTGACAGACTGTAATAAAACTCTGGGTCCAAGGATAAGAAGATATGTAAAAAGGAAAAGCAGTAAGAGCTGCTTGTTTGTTAAAAAATATATATATAATTTAATATTACCATAAATTAGCATACCTGTTTTACTTGTTGCCAAGATTCTTCCCATTGCTTTAGTTTTTTCTTGGCATCATCAAGTTCTTGTCTAACTCGAGTTAGTTCATTCCCACTGGTATTTGAGCTTATTGAGGGGGTAGTGCCACTGCTTAGTACTGGGGATGGACTAGGAGAGAAACTCCCAGTTACAAAGTCCCAAATACTCCCTGTAACACCATTTAAACCTGTAATACAAAAGCAGAAAAAAAAAAAAATTCTGCATACACTGCTGCAAAATGTTTCACATGCAGAACAAAACACATGTGCCACATTGTAAAACTTACGCTTTTATCTGCAAGACTCATTATTTCACTACCTTCATAAATGTGACAGTCTGGAAAATGTTTACAGTATTTAAAGCAATTCAGGAGACTTAACACATGTGTTTTTTTCTTGCTGCTTTTAATAAAAGACAGTACAGTCCAAAAAAGGAGAAGGAAGAGTGGGAATTCACATATACAAAAAGCTTTGTTCCTAGCAGCTCATACGTAATTTTAATTCTTCCTCTTTCTCTGTTTTGTATTTTCCTTTAGCAAAATCCTGCAGCTAAAATGCATTCCTGCTGACTGTATGCCAACTGCTCTATTTCATGCCTTTTAAACGCCTCTGTAAATATGTCCTCTTCCAAAAATTCTTTTTTTCCCTTCACTAGGAACAGAAGTTCACTCCTTGAACTTCCTCCCACATACCACACATATAACTCCATTATCAGTAGTGTTATTAATTACAATAGCTAGGCTTTGTTGTCCAGATTAAGTCATAAGAAACATGCAAAGCCTTGAACTGAACATTTCTTACCTGCCATTGAGTTCCCTCTTACCATACACAAAGTGCAGCCTTCAACTTACTTACCTAAAGAGTTGTGAGAAGAGGCTGAGGTGCCTAACATACTATGTTCTGTCTTCAAAGGCTGAGGCTGCTGGTGGTGAGGAGCCGTAGTGGATGAAACAAAAGACTGAGACAGCGATTGTGAAAGAGAACTGAGTGGAGAGGTCGAAAGGGATGATGATGAATGTAAAGATGAGGAACGAACAAGAGAACCTGGAATATTGACAGGTGCTGAACTTCCCAGTAATCTTTGACCTATGTATACATTAGGGGGGGGAAAAAAATCATTCCAAAGCAGTACACAGCTCTCTGTAAGTATTTTTCTGAAAAATGTATCAAATGTAAATTAAATTATATATACAAATACCTTCCATTAAAAAAGAAAACTTTATTTATCTCCTATTGCAAAAATATTTTTTTTTAAAGTGAACACTTGAAAGTAGTTTTCCAAGTGCCTGAAAAGAGAATTTGTAGCTTTATACAGCAGTGGCCTCATCTGCAGCTACAAAGAAAGAGAAAACACTTTTCAGATCAAGTTATTCAACTTACTCATTTTTATAGCCAACAACTACTGCAAGTGGAGAAACTGACTGAAACTTAAAGGATTAAGAAAAATTTGGGTTTTATTTTAATATATAGAGTTAAGCAAGTGAGACTACATACCTTGAAAATCATACACAGCATAATAATCAGACATAGCTCAATGTCTTTCCTCTACATACTTTTGCTTCTGTTCAGTAGATTTTAAATGTCAACTGTACTTAACTCTCTATGAAAACTGAGTGTGAAACAAATTAAAAATTAATAATCATTTAGTCAAACAAATGCATTGTTCATAATTTCCCAAAATAATGATAATAATAAAAAAAAAGGTATTAAAAAAAGGATGTTCAATCATGCAATTACTTAAATAAACATGCACAGATGCAGTGCATTTTCCTGGTCAGGAAACAGTTCAATATTTACTGTGAGGATTTTAGTCATCAATATGTTTGAATAGCAACTAAAATTGACATCACTTTTTCTTTAAAAGAAATACAGCATTCAAAAGATGATACTTAAAGCAAGGGTCATGATTCTAGTTTTCTTGTTTTGCTTAAAACAGGTGAATTCATGTCATCAGAGAAAACATCATTCCTTTTGGAAGTATTTAAAAACAAAAGGACAGGGATGCTCATTATAAGCTGCATTGCCACAATGTCATCAAAAATTATATCTTGAAATACTCAGCAAACATTATCACAGTCAGCCTCAAGACCCAACTGTATAAGGAAGATACAGGACAGACATATAACCACAGACATACATAATATACCAGACAATAAATGTACACTGCTCTTTGCAAGAGAAGCAAGGAAGCAACAAAGTAAAGGGAGTTTAGTTAAAAAATCGGGCCAAGTAAGAATTCTCTTAAAAATTGAGAGCCAAAGTAAAGCCCCCAAACAAACATTGTATGAAATGGTAGCAGAAGAACCATCTCTTTTCTGGTTCTTAATGCAGTCTTCAAATCCAGTTGAGTTTTGGCAAATACAATCTGCCTGCATGTCTTGAGTTTACGGGGCAAGGTTTCGGTAGCGGAAGGGCAGGGCTGCAGGGGTGGCCAGGAGAGGCCAGGGGCTGCCCCGTGCCGGACACAGCCGGTTCCAGCAGACCCCCTGTGAGACACAGCTGTGCCCTTCAGCCACACAGGTGGTGCCTCTGGGAGAACATATTTTAAAAAGGGCAAAAAAATGCCACACAGGCAGAGGAGGAGGGAACAAAAGGTGTGAGAAACAGCCCTGTGAACACCAAGGTCAGGAAAGAAGGAAGGGAAAGAGGTGCTTCAGTCACCAGTGCAGAGATTTCCCTGAAGCAGAGATTCCCCTGAGGCAGAGATTCCCCTGCAGCCCATGGAAGGTTTGGAAGAGACCACGGTGGAGCAGGTATTTCCATGCACCCCGTGGAAGAGACTATGGTACAAGCAGATCTGAAGACAGAAGCATGACACCAGTCACTTTATGTGAGGCATCTTCTGCCCACCTTCAAACAAGTGAGCTGATGAAGTGAAAAAGTCCACTTCAAACCAAGTGACTTTCCTGAATTCTCTGTTTGCTCTGAAGCTTCATGTATCCGCACACTACTGGGGTGATAAAATGAGTGATCTTGCCTAGCACTGTCCGCTTTCACTGCAAAGGAAGCACCCAGAGGAGGAAAAGTTTCAAGCAGAATCTCTCTGGACATCTGTGTTATTTCTGAAAAGAAGCAACTCACAGTTGCTTGTAATACATGCTTCCCCAAGGGAGTGAGGGCACTTGATGTTCACTTGGGTCAAAACGATTTCCATGCCTTATGACAAAGTCTTGAATCTGTAATACTCGGGTACTGTCCTATTATCCTGGGTTCAGCTGGCATAGAGTTAATTTTCACAGGAACCTGGGAAGGGGCACAGCCGGGACAGCTGACCTGAACTAGCCAAGGAGCTATTCCATACCATGTGACATCATGCTCAGTATATAAATAGGGAGCGGGCTAGGGGGTGGGCTCTCGGCTTTCAGTGGGGGAAGCGGCAGAGCGTTGGGTTCCGGGTGGTGAGCAGTTGCACTGTGCATCACTCGTTTTGTATATTTCTTTTATGAGTACCGTTGTTGTTGTTGTTGTAACTTCTCTTTTTGTGTTGTCCCAGTAAATTGTCCTTATGGCAACCCTCGAGGTTCCGTTTGTTTTTTTTTTCTATTCTCCTTTCTAATTCTCCTCCCCATCCCACCGGAGGGGGGCGGGGAAGAGTGAGCGAGCGGCTGCGTGGTCCTTTGTTACCGGCTGGGCTGAAACCACGACACCTATCCACTGCGATCCCAGTGACAGCTTACATATTCCAACAACATCAAATATATCTATATATTTGCTAGAGCCTGTGGGCTAAGGATGTAATAATTATCTTAAAGGAAGATAAATTGCATAATGTATAGACACCAAGTGCAAGCTTTTCTTCTTGGAGCAAGTCAGCAATAATAAACTAGGGCATAGCTATAGTTGTTTTACCCTTTGCATCTAGAGCCGCAGGGCAAGAAGGACATAGGAGGAACACGTTTGCCATCCAAGAATACAGTTTTGTTTGCGCAAGTGGAAGCTTAACACATATGCACAACCAACTTAATAATCACTGTAGACCTCCTTCAAAGAAATGTTAGCAAAACAGGTCTCAGAAAGTAAATGAAAGTACTGTAAAAACCTGTCTGTTCTCTTGCTCTGTCACTCTCAAAGGAATATGATAACAAAATTATAGTTCCTCAGTTTTCACTTCCTATTTTTCTGTGTTTTTTTCTCTCGATTATTTTCCCTTTTCTACTTTCACAAAGAAAAGGTAGTATTTCAATTTCTTGCTGTCCCCCCTCCCATACTTCCTCTCTGCTGTCTCTTCCCTGCACTGCTCTCCTTCGCTATGTCTTCCTCTCCTGTCCTTTCCCAGAAGAGGCCAAATAGCTGAATACTTTCCAACAGACCTTCAACTAAATTTCTCCTTCCAGGTTAGATTTATAGAAAGACTAAGTCCCTAACTTGCAAGTATTAAAGTCCTAAAGTTTGCTAGCTCCTTATCCTCAAGAATTGTCCCCGCTCCCCCTCTCAGCAACCACCTAACCATGGAAGTACTTGTCCATCCCCACAGCACATACTGCCTGCTGTCAGACATCTGCAGCAGTCAACGTGCAGGCAGTCAAGCTCAAGTGTAATGCCTTCCTGTAAATGCATGTAAGTCCCTCCATCAACTATTATGCCCATGGGCCCAAGTCATTAAGCATGTTAAAAAAAAACCAAAACAAAATGTTTAACAGACTGATCCCTTGCAAAATACAGTTTGATAGAGGTGCAATCCCTTTATGCCACAAAGTTAAACAGCTGGAACAAAACTGAGGACTTTTCTTCAAAGTCTTTGCTGTCTGTAACTATTCTGGTGAGTAAAAGTTTAGAAAGGTAAGAAAGAAAGATATTTTAAATTAGTATAATTTTACGAATTGGACCTCTTACTTGCTAATCCAAGGTCGCTGCCTTCTTGATCTTCTAATTCTCTCTCTATGGACGCGACGTTCACATCATTAAAATGCAAATCTAGAGCAGAACCTGTTAAACAAAATATTGTATCAATGAATTATCCTTGAATTATCCATAAAACTATCATGATGGCTGAAATGAGGAAACTTTATTTGACTATTTTTGTTAGTGCTTCCATCATATAACTCTTTTGCATCTAGGTCATAATCTTAAGCATACTACAGACACACAGTGAAGGATATCCTCTGTATTTTGTAAAAGGGAAAACTTTCATATATATGCCATTACAGCTCTTAAAGCTGGTGAGATGAACAGAGGATAATGGAGAGGTGGCTATCTATCTGGATTTTCAATAAATCTGCGTCACCTCTTGTGCTTAGATGTACGTCAACAGAAAAAGGAAAAATAAAATTTGGATACCTACGTAAAGATAATTTTTATTATTATTGAATAAAAACAGGTATTATATCTGGGGAAAGGCACTGTAAATGCCCTTTATAACAGTTAGCCCTTGGGGTAACTGAGTTACATATCAGGGCATACAGATGTAAGGAATGTCAGAATATTCTAATGAAAATGTGCAATATTTAAAAAAAATTAAAAAGTCAAAAATCAATGTTTCATTTAGACTCAACAGTTAGACTGCCTTTCAGTTTAAGGCTTATGTCTGTCTAAAATTTCTCTGGGCAGTGTCATGAAAAAGTTCTTAACAGTATAATCCTTATTAGGTCCACTGTTTATAAAGTGTTAGAAGATGGGTATTTTTTCCCTTCTTCCTCTGAACTTCTTTTCCGTGCAGAAAGGTGTGTAATTAAGGAATTTATCCCTCTGTACCTATACTTTAACTAATGTTGACAACTGCAGAGTCAGAAAGACAGGGGTGAAGTGTGCATAAATACTGATTTTACAGGTAGGAAAGTGACTATCCCAGTCACTGTGTTCAGTGATAGTGATCACCTTTGTAAAGAATTTTTAGATTTTATGTTGAAAATCATTATTAAAACCTGGCATAAAGCCTAAATGAATTGAAAAGGAACAAACAGAAATAAAAGACACACGGGGTTGTGTAAAAGTTTCCAGAAGATCCAAAAGGGATCTCTTGATCCCTTTGGAATTAGACTGATTCCTCTCTCATAGCCTAGTCCTAAACATTAGGCACTATAAACTGCAGAAGATCTTTGGCAGAAGTACTAGACAGCTGTAAAAGTGCTAAAAGTCAGAAATCGAAAGGACAATTTGGATCATTAATACAAGATCAGTGCAAAGTTATTATGTATAGGCATTTCCTAATGTTGACTAGGCTATCTAACAGACTCCACAGTCTTGGAGCTCCAGATAATACATAAAGGGAGTTACTGACCTAGAAGCAGGACCTGCAGAACTGTGCTCAGCAGGAAGCTGCCTAAGCTGTCCAGGTCAAAACACCAGCCGAGAGATAGAGTTCACATACTACACAGTGACACTCATGACAAAGATACCTGAGAGTTAACATAGCTCTTTGTGAAGTTACTAGTCTGGGTCTCAAAAGCAACACAACTTACTAGTATGGAGTTGTGCCCAAACAATAATCCTTATCTTTCAGCAATACTGACAAAGCAGCTTGGTGTCCAACACTCAGAGGGAGGAAGCTCTCTGCATTGTCATTTTGGCCTGAAGGGATATGCCCCAGCTTTTCAAAGTTTTGCAGCAATAACCTTCTCTTGGAGACTGGTGCCTAAGCCAGTACTTCTATACAATACAGTAAGGAGGGGAGACATGGCCTCCTTTTATTTGATGACTCAAGGCTTAGAGTGGTCACAAGTGCTGTGTGAAACCCAGATTAAAAGTCCCTCTTCCATATTGGGTTTTGGATCCCCATTGCTGCACTGTGCCTTTCCTACCTTTGCCTTTTATACAGGTAAGGGCCTTTCACCTGCAACACTGTAGCCTGCCTATCTTGCTCTTTCACCCAACTGCTCTGGTAGTGCCTTCCAGAGTCTCTGGGACAGTATGTTTCCCTTCTTGTTCTCAGGCTCACCATCTTGTTACGCTCACCATCAGGCACCTGCCAACACTCAGAGCATTGTTATGGTAGGTTCTCAGGGGAAGTGGCTGCCACTGCTGTGAGAATCACTCTTCCTTTCTCCTCTTCTCCTACTCCTTCCTGATTGTAGCTTTTGACTGACATTAGAGGAACCCAATAATATGTTTGGCCACAGCTCAACAAGCAATTAGCACACAACACCATCCACTGACCAAAGTGTGCTCCAGTTAACACTAATAACATCATAAGCAGGAGGAGCCCATAAGGAGTTTGGGATGGTCTGGATGAAAAACTATAGTTAATACAGCTAATATGGGAAAAGTATTATGTGGGAGAGAACCAGCTGCTGCACTGGAGAGGATGCTTGTCTGCCCTGGCTGTCACTTCTTTTCCCACCCAGCCGCTGGGACAGTTTTCTCTTTCCCTTTATTCTATCTTCTTTTCTTACGTTTCTGTACTTATCTGGAAATAATTTTCACCATTATGTGCCATCAGCTATGCAACCCACTAATAAATCTTCACACATGTGAACCTGTCTCAACATCCTTTGTGCAAAAACGCCATACACCTGTGAGAGCAAAAACCTCTCATCACTATGCTGCAGGGTATTCTGGGAGAGGTCCCTCTCACTTTCACGAAGTGAAGATGTTCCACGTTCTTTCAAAGAACTCCAAATTCTCTCAATCATGAAAGAAGAGGCTTTAAAAATCCCATCATTAGCACCATCATTATCTTTAAACAGAGAAACAAACTGTTTTTTTCAAGCTCTTGCAATTCCCCACATCACCCAGATGTTATTAATATTTGAAGTTATTTGCAGGGTCTGGCTCAGTATGTTGCTACGCAAGTAGGACAAGCAGGAACAAAACACAAGGAGTCTGACATAAATCATACTGCTTGAATAGTAGACCAAATCTAAGCCTGCACCCTTACTAAATCACTAACCTATGTTCTCCTCATGTGAGGCCTTAACTCATTCTGCCACACTCATCCTCCCCTACCACAAAAAGGACTGACATGTCTCCTTACTGTTTATTATCTAGATTTTCAAAGCTTAATTTCTGATACTTTCTGGGTCTCTCAGATTCCACCTCACATGGTGGAAAGTCAGCAGAGTGCAGGGAGAGAACACAGCATCTTAAGATGACAATATATATGGGAAGCAAATGGAGAGACACCGATTTTCCTTGCATGGCAAGTCTCCCAGACAGGCAAAATCCCCATGCTTGAGTATCCAAGAGAAAGCAACAGAACCAATCAAAACATTCCCAGGAGGAGGTCCACCCACAACCTAACACAGACAACAGGGTGGAGTATCAGGCTGGCAGATGTCCCCTAATGTTAAGGCTTCACCTCCTCCCTACTACCACTTGAGTCATTTCCCTTCACTGCTGCCCATTTGCTATTTATTCCTCTCCAAATCTGTCTCCTTTGATGCTTTGCTTATCTAATTTCTCTATTCTCATAATTATTTTTCTTTTTTTGGTAGTAATTTTCAGGAGGACTTCAAACACCCTGCAGCTTTTTTATGTTCTCAGATTATGCTGCTTTCTTTTTTTTACCAGAACAAAACCAGACAATGCAATCAATCTCCCTTGACTCCGACAGGAGTAGACTGCAACAATATACCCTCTTCCACTCCATCATTCCTCAGTTTTCAACATATTGTCCAAGCCTCAATGCTAAATACTAGTTCTAACTGATTGGTATGCTTATTCCCAACTCCCCTGCACCCTTCTCTTCCCCAGCTCTTGGGGACTATTACTTAGAGAGCAGACACAGAGGGCTTGGAGCTCCCTTTGAGATTGAGATAAAGGGCCACAGAAAGGACTACAGACCCCACTGTCTGACTAAGCTTCCTCAGTCCTTACTAACATAACTCTCCTGCATTTCCCCTAACCCTTTATCCAAACCCATTCATCCCCTTTTCCCATAAACACCTAGCCCCTTCCCTTGCTGCAGCTCTTTTTCTATCCCTTTTTTTTAATGATTCTTCAATCCACCACTTCCCACAAGAACGATACGTATTTATTTTCTGTTCTACAATAAGGTCTTAATTTTCTGCTCTATTCAGATTATGTGCAGCACTTTATTTTCAATGCCAGCCTGTATATCCATGAAGCAGAACTCTGGAAAAAGAATTTATATATAGATGAAATTCTTTTAAGGAAAAAAAAAACCAAAACAAATCTACACAGTTACCATGAAGTACATTGACTTATGCATACATGACACAGGTATTTTAAGATTCATATTTTGTTAACAAACATAGCATACTGAAAACTGTTTTAGAAAACCATCCGTAGACAGCAGAGGCATATTCTAACTCAGAGGAATCAAGAGTCTCTTATGCTCAATAATATAATCACACTGGGACATGGGAAACATAGCGTATCACTGTTTAAACGACTTTGCAACACTTCTTCAGTATATCATGATTTAAACATTATACTGAATTAGCACCACATCTACTATACAGAAATTAGACCGTGGTTTTTATTGTTGTATGAGTAACTTGTTACAGCCAACTAGCCTCTACTTATTCCAGAAGCAATGTTTATCCTGAGAAAAATGTGATTTCATTCCATAATGCATCTTAAAATATTAACTGTAAGCCAATGAAATTACATTAGTTGCATAGAATCAAAACTAAAATTCTGCTCATTCTAATTCTGAAATTTAAAAATAATTTAAAATTTATTTTCTGTTCTAACACACAGATCATCAAACAAACCTTTAAGGAGAGCAAGCTATACACTTGTGAGACTGCAGAGAAAGATCCGTCATTTAATATTCTGCATAGATTTTTTTCCTAAAAAAATTAAAACGGTGAATGCCTAACTTACCATGCTGAAGTGCTGACTCACTCTCTGCAGTCTCCTCGTTGCTGCTACACATCGATTTAAACACAGAAAGCTTCAAGTACACCAGCTAATCACAGCAACTCCCTGATCATGTGACTTAGACCACAGAAGGTGAAATACAGCACCTTTCAAATCACAACATTCCCTGCCACGGCCTCCTCAATAAACCACATTTAGTGTAAAAGTGCCACAAATTTCAATGAGTTTGTGAATAACACTAAATTAAGGGGAGCAGCTGATACACTCGATGACAGGACTGCCGTTTAGAGGGATCTCAAAAGGCTGGAGAACTGGGCTGATGGAAACTGCATGAAGTTCAACAAAGGCAAATACAATAATGCTGCACCTGGGACAGAATAATCCCTTGCAACAGTACAGGCTGAGGGCCAAATGATCACAAAGCAGCATTGCAGAAAAAGATCTAGGAATTCTGATGAATGGCACATTCAGCATGTTCTGTGGCGATAAAAGCTAACAGCATATTGACCTGCGTTAGTAAACGTACAGCCAGCAGGCTGTGGGAAGTGATTATTCCTCTCTATCCAGCACCTGTCAGACCATAGCAGGAGTACAATGACCAGTTTTGAAATTCCCAGTGTCTAATTGTTATTGAAACATTTAACTCCTTTTATCATTTTCCACATAAACAACCTAGCTGGTTGGAAGCATGGGAAAGGCTCTGGGCTAACGACAGAAATTTTAGAAGTATTTCCCAGAATCTGTCTTGTGTACCCAGAAAGTAAGGGCTCCTCCTCTTTGTGTCCTTTCAGATCTGGTCCACAGACTGTGAACAAGATTTTGTCCTTGAACACACAAATAACCAGACTGGAGAATATGCAGTCAGCCAAAGAAAAATGTCCCATTTTCATGTGAAGATGGTAAGATCTGTAATCGCACCAGCTATGGCAACATCAAAAAAAAAAAGTCAAATCTCATCAGCCCACCAGAAGAAGTTGAGGAGACAGTACTTCTACTCTTAGCAACACAGTGAGTTGCATTATGCAGGTTTTACACATTTTTTAAATCACTGGCCAATACCAATGCCAAAATTCCAGTTTAAATTTCCCATTCACTCATTCCTATGCTTACATTGAAAACCTTGTTAAAAATAATGATTTGGGGTGAAAACATTTAAATTAAATTTCAGATATTGCTTTTAATTACATATAATAAAGCAGATGTGTACAACATTACTGTCTTCAGCAATAAGCTCTTTGAACCTATGCTGAAACGAGCAGAACTTGAATAATGCAACAAAACATGTACAATCAGAGATTAAACGTTAAGACTTACCTATTACCGATTCAACTGTGTTACTGCCAGAATAGAACGGGGGAGCTTTGGCACTGATAGCAGAGACAGTTGTAGGAGATGAAGTATCTGATCCAAGACTGGAGGCCAGACTGGAAGTTATACTTGAAGCAAGTGGGTTAACCACTGAAAAAACACTGAGATGGTTCTGTTAAAAAAAACCAAACACATATGCATACACACACAAACACACTTACACGGATGTATGTACAAACATATAAAATAAACAGAATGTATTTTTAAAAGTAGTTATTTTAACTCAAACAGAAAGAAATCCAGAAGAACCCTCTGAATGAATAGATTAGGATAATTTTCCTTATCATTTACCAACAAGTGCATTTCTCCAATGTGGCTGGACATCACTACCATACAAGGGAATTCTTTCAGAAAAAAGGTATTTAAATACTTGCAAATAAGCTCTACAAACATAATTAGTTAGCTGAAGTCTGATGCTCCTTTTCAAAAGGAAAGTATCTATGGAGGAACTGTACCATTTCATTATGCATTCGTACACAAATTATATTCTATATTATTTTTCTGACCTGCAAATTTTCTCATTTAATCTAAATGCAATTGGTACATAAACTGATCTTCGGTTTAGGTAACTGAGAAACATGACTGCACTGCACACATGTATCACATTATATAATGACCTGTACCTGTGCTACTTCTTTGTAGCTGAACGTTTTTTTCATACAAATCACACATTTAAATTATAAAATGTAAGAAATGCAAACAATATGTAACTATGTAACATTCTAAACTGGAAAATAACTTTACAAAGTCTACAGGGACTTGGTGCAGACTTTCCAGTATATTAATTCTTTTTATTGTTTATTGTTTATTTATTCCCTCCAATCTTTTAGTTAATAAAAACAACATTTAACTGTGAATCAATCCACACATCCTCTCATCGCCTTCTGTGTGACAAGCAGTGATTGTGCAGTATCTACTCTCCTGATTTCTACCAATACCACAGAAAACTTCTATTTCAAAGCTAGATAAAGCGCAAGATTGAGGGAGATAATGACCATGAGAATGAATATTTTTTTCTTTAAAAATGGGCACAAACTGAAATACAGAAAGTTTCACTTACACGCAAAAAAAATTTTACTGCGATGGTGGACAAACACTGGAACATGTTGCCCAAAAAGGCTGTGGAGTCTTCATTTTTGGAGATATTCAAAACACCACAATAGAAGGCACTGAGCAACCTGCTCTAGCTGACCCCACTTTGACAAGGGGACAGATGGACCACAGACCTCCAGAGAATCATAGAATGGTTTGGGTTGGAAGGGACCTTTAAAGATCATCTAGTCCAACCCCCCTGCCACGGGCACGGACATCTTTCACTAGATGAGATGCCTGAAGTGATGCTCAAAGCCCCACCCAACCCAACCTTGAACACTTCCACGGACGGGGCATCCACAACTTCTCTGGGCAACCTGTCCCAGTGTCACACCACTCTCACAGTAAAGAATTTCATCATTATAGACAATCTAAATCTACCCTCTTTCTGTCTAAAAACATTGCCCCTTGTCCTGTCACTATGGGCCCTGATAAAAAGTCTTTCTCAGTCTTTCTTATAAGCCCCTTTTAAGTATTGGAAAGCTGCAATAACATCTTCCTGGAGCCTTCTCTCCTCCAGGCCGAACAACCCCAACTCTCTCAGCCTCACTTCATAGCAGAGGTGTTCTAGCCCTCAGACCATTTTCATGTCCCTCCTCTGGACCCACTCTAACAGGTCCATGTCTTTCTTGTACTGGGAACCCCAGAGCTGATGCAGCACTCCAGGTAGGGTCTCACGAGAGCGGAGTAGAGGGGGAGAACCACTTCCTCAACCTGCTGGCCACGCTTCTTTTGACGCAGCCCCGGATAATTGGCTTTCTGGGCTGCGAGTGTATGTTGTTGGCTCACATCCAATTTTTCACCCACCAGTATCCCCAAGTCCTTCTCTGCAGTGTTGCTCTCAATCCATTCATCACCCAGTCTGTACTGATACTGGGGACTGTCCCGATCCTGGTGCAGAACCTTGTGCTCAGACTTGTTGAACTTCAACAGAGGTCCCTTCCAAGCTCAACTGTTCTATGATTCTGTGATATGCTTTTCCAAACTTTGTTCCAATATTGTAAATTTACACTGAATTCAGAACACATTCTCTAATATCCCAATGCAATATGTTAAATGGAACATTTCTTTGCTGGTTTCTGTTTTCATAAATGTTTGAGCCGAAAAAAAAAGTAATCTCTGAACTAGCTATACATATAAACCCATAAAGAACAGCTGTATAATTAGAGAAGTAAAATGAAGAAATGACAAGGCATAGGATTCTTAGGTTATAAGCCCGATCATGATCCCTGTCATTGGAGAAACATCATGTCAAAGTCAAAACAAGTAGGAGAGGCAATACAGGCTTTTCGTATTACTGAAAAATTATCAGACTCAAAATAAATCTCCTTTTGGCCTGTCCCATCTTAAGCTGAGGCCTCCTGGTGAGAGGGAAGTGAAGAAATTTCACATACCCACACAAAGCTGATGGATTTCTTCAGTTAGTTCTCTTTCTCCCCAGCATAAACACCTACATCTACTAGACTAAGTCTCTTTTTCCTGCCTAACATACTTACAAACAGCAAGCTTCTTGTCCCACCCTACACCTACAGACAGAGGCACTCATGCAGCTCAAAGATTCCTTTCCTTCTTCTGTTTTGACAGACCAAGACTATCCCTATCTGTGGCTTCAGAACTCTGTTCTGGGGGATATCTAAACAGAACAGAGAGATAAAATAAACAGAAATGAGACAGGATAGAAAAGCTATTAAAAAAGATGTCAACAGCTTTATAATTACATAGCAGAATTTCACACATTCTGCACTATTTAAATGGAGATTAAATAACACTTTTTTAAAAAAGAAGAGAATTAAACCAACTTGCTGAGTATTCTTAGGATCACCGGGTAATAGGAAAATTCAGCTTGGAAGGAACTTCAGGAGGTCATCTAGTCCAACCTACTGATCAGAGCTAGGTCAACTATGAAGCCACATCAGGTTACTCAGTGTTTTAGCCAGTCTGGTCTTGAAAACTTCCAAGGATGGAGACTGCACAACCACACTCAGCAAACCACTGCTTGACTCTTGCCATGGTGAAAAAAATTTTCTCATACCCAGTCAGAGCTTCTTGTTTCAATTTATGCCTGTTCTCTCTTGTCCACCCACTATGCACCACTGCGAACAGGCCGGCTCCATCTTCTTGATGACCTGCTCATAGGTATTACAAGGCTGCTACTAGGTCCTCCGGAAGCCTTCTTTTCTCCACGCAAGCTCTGCTTCCTCAGCCTCTCCTCGCAGGGCAAGCGCTCCAGTCCCCTCAACATCTTGGCAGCCATGTGCTAAGCTTGCACTCATTTACTGATGTAATCCCAGTACTGTGAGCGCAAAACCAGATGCAGTATTTTAGACATAGTTTAGCAAGTGTTAAGCAGAAGGGTAACCCTTCTGTTGATCTACTCCATGCTCCTGTTAATACAACCTGGGATAATGTTGGGCCTTCTTCACTGCTAGAGCACACTGTTGGCTCACATTTCAGCTTGCTGTCTATGAAGAATCTCAGGTCCTTTTCCGCAGAGCTGCCTCCCAGTTAGTTCTTGTTTTCAGCCCATATTGTTGCAAGAGGTTCTTGCTTCTCAGGTGCAGGACTTTGCACTTGTCCTTAATGAATTTCATAAAGATCTTGTTGGCCTATTCCTCTAGTCTGTCTACATCTCTCTGAATGGCAGCCCAGCCCTATTGACTGGTCCTGCCTATTTCATGTCATCTGCAAACTTGATTCCCCCACTAGGTCATTGATAAAGATGTTAAACTGGTTATGTCCTATTTACTCTGTTACAAACATTTAATAGCAGGAGAAAGTAATGCAAAAACTACTTTTTAGGGCAGATCACAAAAAATTAAAAGCGTTTCCAAGGCTGCCACTCTCACCAATTTATAGATGTGTAAGGGAAAAACCCAATGTATACTTTTAAACTGGTTCATGTCCTATCACTCTTTTACACAGAACTCATAGGATCCACCTCTAACTGTCTTGTGTTTTCTCTCCTTATCTATTCTGCACCATTCCTCCTGCTTTTTAAACATAAGATACATTTTAACCCTCCACTTTTTTGGTTTTTTTACACTCCTGTGCAGCTGCATGAATGGCAAATGGTAAAACTTCTGTTCTTGTTTATCTTGATCATTAAGATAGCATCAGAGTTCTTGTTCTAGCAGTGCAAAGCTGGCGGAGTTTTAAGCTCCTTTGCATATATAGAATGACCTCAAACACCTGATGGATTTAGCTTCACGACAGGTCAAAGCTATGCCCTCTACCTTGTCACTTTAACTATTTTTCTAGTTTTGAGCATCTGACACTTGAACAACTGTATCGTTGTCTTCCTTCTGGCCATCCTTAAATTTTATCAACCCATTCCCAAATCAAGTTAATCCAAAATTTCACTGTGAAAACTCTGCCACGGAATTGCAATAATTAAAAGCATCCTCAAACTGCCTCACATTCCTCTCGTCCCTGGTACTCCCTGCAGCACACATCTATTGCACATATTCACAGAACCTAGAGCCGGCTGTCCAGAACCATGTCCAGACTGCTTTTGCATAACTCCAAGGAGGGAGACTCCACAACCTCCCTGGACAACCTGTTTCAATGCTCAAGTCTAACACGTGCAGTAAAAAAGTGTTTCCATACATTTAGATGGAACCTCCTGTGTTTCAGTTTGTGCCCATTGCCTCTTGTCCTGTCACTGGGCACAAATTTTCCTTAGACTATGTCGTAAAGCACCACATAACTTTGATACTGCATAAATAAATTATCAAAAAGGGCAAAATATTTACAGCGTTTAGCTTTTGGCAATACCTGCTTGTTGTCTTGTTCATTTATTTTCTGCTGATTCTCAGCTGGGAAGCTTCGATGCTTTGCCTGAAAGAAGAAAAATCTCTGTAATATATGAACTTTATGAGTCATTGCTGTAAAATACATGATTAGTTTGTGAAGGGTCAGTGGTATCTCTGTAATGATATCTTCAACAGGCTGACTTCATTTCCCTCACTGCAGTCCCATATGGAGAATTACGTTTCAACGATCATAGAGTAAATCTACATGGAAAAGGAGCAGCAGTTGCAATCGTTCCACTTATATGCATAATTGAGCACATGCAAGTTATTTCTGGTCCAAAAATTGAGTAGCCATGTTAGCATTATGCTGTGACAGAAATAACATGTCCCAAATGCTCACCAGCTGGGGAATACTTCTTCAAGAGGCTAGTGGGATAGAAGCCTGAAGTAGCCAAAAGTTTTGAGTGGAACTGCCCAGATTTTCCCTTAAACTGATCATGCTACAAATAACAACAACAACAAAACAATAAAATCAAATATAAGGGCAGATTTTCTTTGAACACCATTTTATAATAAAGTAGCTTTTGAAACAAGTGAGACATACTTAAATAAAAGGTAATTCTAAGCAATTTCTCTTTGCCCCCTGTGTTGCTGCAGAACAGGATCAAAGTATCTCTGTTCTTTTCAGGCCAGTACTTTTCAGTGACTTCCTGAGCTCCAGTAAACTCTGCAAGGTGCTCTCTGTCTCCTTAGGAAAAAATGGTTCTTCCTGCTGCCTTAGAGCAGTCTTCTTGTGTCTGTTCTTTGTTTCCTTTGGGAGATTCCCAATATGTCTTGTAGTGAAAGCTCCCTAGCAGTAACAACTCTCCTCCTCTTTATATGCCTCCCACCACTCTAGGTACTTTTTTATCAATTGCAAAATCCATCACTGCTTTCTCTCTAGACAGGTTCATTGTGTAAAAGGCAAGCACATGACGTTTTTGCTCCTGAGACACATTCTTTGCAGCAGTACATTACTCACTAATTGTGACCAAAACAACAAAAGAGATTTTTACCAACGATTACATACTTTCTCAGTTATTGCTGCCTAATGACCAGAGAGCAGCCATTTGATACTGTAACTGCCTTGCTTCCATGACATTTGATCAATGATTATTTGATCCCCCTATTGGGAGATGGAAATCTTTCCTGTTACAATGACCACCTCTCTAACCTATAGTCTGTCTGAACATCTACATGTAAGAAAGCAACCCTGCATGGAGAACTTTATTCTAGAGTAATGACCTTGCCATCACCTATAACAAGTTACCATTTACAAAAACCACTTTCCTTCCTTTCATTATTTTTCTGTATTTTACTTCTGCACTTCTCTGTGCATCTCAGGTTATAGAACTTAATTCTGACAAGTCACAGGTTTGCAAGAAGACTGATCAGCTTGGCTGCAGCTTATTTAAATGTGCCATCGGAGTTCCATTTTTTAAACAGTTCCTTTCTGACAATTTAGAACTGTAACCAGTATTATCATAGAGCAAGAAAAATTTAGCTTTAACAGGTAAATCCTGGGCTTTCAGCTTTTTTCTCACAGGCCAATAGACCTGCTTCATATCTCTGAAATATAGTCTTCCCTTCTCCCAACTGTCTCTAGCATTGCCTGTTTTCTCCCCCACCCGACTAAAGGATTCTAACTCCTCACCAACTTCTATTTCAACCACTTTCCTCTCACTGCTAATGCTACAGATCTCTCTCTCTTTCTTCAAGAGGCTTGTTATATTTTATCACCTATGTCTGTCTCAGCAATGAACTTGTCCAAGGAGAGAAGCAGCTGCACGTGGAAGAAGAAACAGTCTGAAATTAATCAAAGATTGGAACTGATAAATAGTATTGTCAGACATTAATGCCTCTTTTCACCATCAATTTTCAACAATAATTAAAACTGAATCCTACCAAGTCTAGCTGTGATTTTTTTTCCATTGTTATCTTGCTCTGTTCTTGGCAACATGGGCTCAAAATGACAATCACAACATTTCTGCAAAGTTACAATTTATTGCATGTCAGCTGAGCTGCAGGGACTGTTTGCGTGAGTGTTCTTGGCCTGTGACAACTGTAATTTGACACAGTTTAGCTCAGTAAAGAAGAGGGTCCAAATTCTTGTGTCCTAAATTATCAAAAAACAGTGCTGATACACAAGGCAGACAACATTTTCTGCTGAATCTAACTCAAGATTGCGTTTGTACTTCTAGACCCATATTATGTACATACCTGATCTTCTCGTTCAAAGCCTGGTGCTTTTGGATAGCTAGACGTTGGTGAAGAAACACCTGATGTGCTAGACTCAGAACACAAAACGCCGTTTGCTAATGATCTCTGTCTACAAAGAGGTCCAAGGGGTGATAAAGAACTACTGCTACCAGAACTTGATGTTACAGTTGGACTTGAAGAACAGGAAATCTGTAGAAGACAGAAAACACTGTCTAATATACTCTATGATATTTTTTTATGTTTACAGCTAGTCTCCCTCTGTAACACAATCAGTTGAAATTAGAAATTAATTTCAGTCTTATGTAAATACAACATTAACTTTGTTTTTTTGGTATTAGCTTAAAAAAGTAGCAGATGACAAAAGTAACAGGGAGCTATTGTACATATACAGACTTCAAAAGGAGATGCATTTGTACACACCAGAATATAGTCTTGTTTGGTCCCTATGCACAAAATTAATCCCAGGCGGAGATTACTCTACTTAATGGAAATTAATTTACAATAAAGGAATACTTGCTTTCTGACAACGTGATTTCCACTCTTTCATATATTTCTTAATTTACAGTTTAATGCAAGCATTATACAACATTTCACTCTTTTAAAAGAACTCATCTATATCAAGCCAAGCAGTTCAAAAAGAAAGAGACATGTAGAATCTTGGCAAAAAGCATCTCAATGCTTGTTTGTAAATCTCAAAAGGCTGGTTTCTGAGATTCTTGAATATTAAAATGTTCATTGATTAATAAATTAACATTTCAATATTTAAAAACATGACTGAAATTATAATTTTTTAGTTCTGCTGTACATTTTCCAGAGAGTTTTAAACTTCTAAAGTAAAAGGCTTAAGATGAAGGTACAATCTGGAAGTAGATCTGGACAACTTTTTTTGCTAAAAGTACAATTCTGATCAACCTGAAATTTATGAACTCAGGTGCCAGCATCCTACAATAACATGTTTGAGTGGAACTGTGGGCATCGCTTGTTTCTATATTTTTTAAGTAAACAGTTCAATTTTTGTAAACTAGATTTATAACTAGACTCACAAAGGCAGTATGGAAATAGTTGCATCCTACATTTATGTCTAACAGCCCAGTGGTGAGAACACTCAGTGATGATACACATTTCAATCCCTTCTGTGCTTGTTTCAGAACAGAATCTGCCAGCTCTCAAGGGAACTGAACCAGTCGATACAATAATGGAGTGAAATTCTGCTAAAGTTATTTTGGTTTGCTTAAATACAAAATACACACCGGATCAGACAGGCTAAACAAGAATAACTATACAGTTTACTGTTAAACTCTTAAATTAGGGCTAACCCTAACCCTTAATTTTACTTTATGCTCCAAAGAATGTGAAAGTATTTTAAGCAAATCAGGATTTTAGCAAGAGACACCTCTCTCCCCAGAATAGTATAACCTCAAAATGTCCCTCCTCAGCTGCAGGAACTTCAGATTCAAATTCCTGTGAATCAGGTAGAGGACAGGCATGACCCTAGATGAGGTCTTAACCCTAGACAGAAAAAAACCACTTCCAACACATGTAAGCCCTATACTTGCTGAAGATTATTACCTATGCATTCACTCACTCCTATCCCTACAGAAAATGTCCCACCACGAACCTTATCTGTGTGGAGGTCTGTAATTAGATTGCTTCTGAAATCCAAAGATAGCTTCTCTACACAACAGTCTGAAATGTACGTTTACCCTGAGAGCTGACAGAAGTAGAAGAGTGGGCACCACAGCAAAAATAATTAAATTGATAGCCAAGCTTTACTCAGACAAAATTCCGTCTGAAGTCAAAGGCTGAAGAATTCGTGTTTTGACCACAAGCTTGTTACAACATGCAAGGTTTCTCTTTCTGTTACTGTTTACTCTAAATCCAAAACTGAGGATTGCCCCTGTGCCTGGTGATGCTAAGTTTGCACATTTTTTCACCTCTAAAATACTGAAATCCTTTCTTTATGCTAAAGAGGAAAGGAAAATAAAAGGACACTGCCAGGAAAAAACCCAAACATTGCTCTTTAAGTGAAATTTAATTTTTTTTTCTTTTTTTTGTCAATAAAAATGTGCTAAGGTATTCAGTTCCATATCAAAAAATTTTGAAAACTTTTTACGAATAACATAGTTACATCTTGTAAGTATACTTAAAAACATACTTCTGGTAGCACAAGGCTGCTTAATGCAGCAAATATGGAAGATAAAATGACTAGACAGTGAAGGCAGACTAACACCCAAAGTAAAATACTAATTTAGGTAAGCTACTGACTCTATTTAAGGATGAGTTCCCTAATCTGCACAGAATGTTTCTCAGGTGTGTATTTCTTGTCCACTCTTTCAGCTAGGCAGGCAACACAGATTATTTTACCGACACAGGAAGATGTACATCATGGTTGCTCCCTACAATGTGACCTAATGAAGATCGGGGAAGAGGGAGGAATTAAGATAGCCATTATGGATTACTTGTCCTGGAGGGCTACCTGCAGACAACAGAGGCATAAATGGGGAACCCAGAAGGAACCCAGAACATAAATGTTCACCCAGAAGTACTGGGCTTGAGGTACAGAGTTACTGGTCCAGATCAGATGATACCAGGTATGTAGTCCATTACGTAAGACCATAAGGTGCTGCTCGTGATCCTTCTGTTTACAGTAGGTATCAGTGGTAGCATTAACATATATATATAACTGTAAGCATCAAGAACTTACAATTTTATGTAGTTTTGCTCTGAAAAACTAAACTAAACTAAAACAATTGCTCAACCCCCTAAGATGCAGGCAGCATTATCTGATTACATTAATGTTTAGGCTTTTGCTCTTAATTTCTGAAGAGTCCACCAGGATGACAATAGACAGAGATAGCCTCTACTCTGTCTTTTGTATTTTTCAGAAAAGAATAGTTAGTTAAGTTTTAATAACTGGATTACACACTACCACAAATTTTGTGTGACTCAACTTGCAAAGAAAATACAAAGAACTCATGCAAATGAAGCAGGAAAAGAAAATGGGTCACATAACATCCATGGTAGGTTAAATACACAAGCAAGAAAAAAAAATAATTCAAACCTAGCCTGAATTTACAAGGCAACTACATTGAAAAATCACTCTTTTTGGTCTCAAGTTACTATCTAGAATTTATTCCTCCTGGCAGAAAAGTACCTGGGGGTGTCGGTCGACAGCCAGCTGAATACAAGCCAGCAGTGTGCCCAGGCAGCAGAAGGCCAATAGCATCCTCGCTTGTGTCAGAAATATTGTGGCCAGCAGGACTAGGGAAGTGATTGTTCCCCTGTACTCAGCACTGGTGACACTGCACCAAGAAAGACATTGAGGTGCTGGAGCATGTCCAAAGAAGGGCAATGAAGCTGCTGAAGGGTCTAGAGAACAAGTCCTGTGAGGAGTGGCTGAGGGAACTGGGGTTGTTTAGCCTGGAGAAAAGGAGGCTGAGGGGAGACCTTATCGCTCTCTATGACTACCTGAAAGGAGGTTGTAGTGAGGTGGGTGTCAGTCTTTTTTCCCCAAGTAGCAGGTGATATGATGAGAGGAAATGGCCTCAAATTGCACCAGGGGAGGTTCAGACTGGCTATTAGGAAAAATCTCCTCACTGAAAGGGTTATCAAGCATTTGACAGGCTAAGTCACCATCCCTGAAGGTATTTAAAAGACTTGTGGATGTGGCACTTAGGGACATGGTTTAGTGGTGGACTTGGCAGTGTTAGGTTTAAGGTTGGACTCAATGATCTTAAAGGTCTTTTCCAACCTAAATGATTCGATGACTCTATCTCCTGTCTGCCCCTATACTGTATGTTTATCCCCCTAGTAAGAATGTAAGAAATGTCCTGTTGGGTTAGACCCAGACTAATATCCTGTTGCCAAAAGAGGCAAGAGGAGATGATATTCAGGGAGAATACCCAATCCTGGTTGTTATCTATGGCCATCAAAGATAATTCTTGAGGCAGAGAAAGTAAATGGAGGACTTTCTGGACCATCTCCCTCCCTCTGCGAGAGACTCCTCCAGGCCTGGTGAAGATACTCTGTCCAAAAACATCAACATTGATCAGGACTCTCTTCCTTTTTGTCCAGGGTTGTAAGAAGCATCTTCTCTACAACTCAAGGCTAGGTGGACTCCACAGAGAAACCAGGATACAGGTTACACTGCCACTCACGTGAGAAGAGAGAATTTATTCTCAAATATTGATTCATCCCTTATGGCTTGCTACAGAATACCCACAAGACCACTGCTCCTATATCTCTCATTTCTCATGCTCTTTGCACAGAGTAAGATACAAAGAACATCTGAGAAATATCAAGAAACCTATCACTAGAAACAGCCATACAACTTAGTGCAGTATTGACGCCAAGATGGTGAGCGAACATGTATTTTGTATCAAGAGGGACGTGTGTTTCACAGTTAACATGAAGTCATATGTCAGTACTAACATAAAATGAGTGTGATATCGGTATTAGAGACAAAAAGAGTGCAAGAGGGGAGAAGGGAAACTAGCAATGCTTACTTTTTGTTTCTCAATGCTCCAGAATTTACATTTTGGCATCAGTGTTGGCATGAATAGCAATGTCCTCAGCACTACTGATGCTAGGAAAATCTATTGCCAATTGTTAGTTGGTTTTTTTTTTAGTCTTTTTCTTCTTTATTAAGACAGAAGCACAAACAACAGAAGCTAGAATTCATACAGTTGCCTCAACACTGCAAGTCTCCAACATGATCTTTGGAAACCGCTCGACAAATGTAACTTAAGATTTGTGGCATTTGATTTTCTGTGTGTGGGATAAAGAGGCCAAACAGATCTAAGTACTCTTCAGGAATGTGTCCCTCCTAAAAATGGAAATCTGCTGTGCTGTGTAGTCAGACGTAAGCACAGCAAGGACACAGTTCAATCCCTAAGGATTCAGAGTCTGCTTTAAGACCAGTACTCGGTGACATTCCTTACTTTCCAGAGTCTCAGCTGTAAATCTTCACAGATTCATTTTTAAGCTTAAATGCTGCAGCTGGATACATTTCAGATTACCTCTCACTTTCACAGAGGTTACAAAAGAACAACTTTTTCAATTTTGCGTCTTTGCTCAAGGCCATAGGAGGACACCTGAACATTTCTGACACACCACAAGTCAAAAGATTCCAAGCTTGCCTTAACAAGGGTCACATACTCATATTGTTGTAACCACACAGACCTTGGCCTCTTACATTCTTACAAAGAAATAATTTGTCACTCTTACATTCTTACAAAGAAATAATTTGTCACTATTCGTCACTGCAGCTAAATTACCTAGAAAAAGAGCATGCAGAACAAGTGATACATTCTTTCCCTTGGTTCTTGCCTATGCTAGGTCTCCGCTTACAGCTGATCTTCTACAAAGAAAATGAGGAAACATATACCTATAAAACTAGTTATATTTCCCGTGAAAATAGCAGCTTCTTGAGCTTCTTGATTTGCATTATATTTTGTGGCTTAAAATGTACTGTTATATTGCCTACATTTGTGGGGGGTGGCAGGGAAGATGACAGGAAGAGGAAACGTAGGTACTTTTAAGCTGTAAAACTAATTCTGCCTTCAAGTAACTTATTTCCTTCCTACATCCCTGTCTCAGAACACTAATTCCACAGTAAAGGAAGCATGACTCATCACCATTGTTCACACTTAGATTATGCACACGTAATCAAACTCAGTTGCATTATCACAGCTTAATAAACTATTATTTACCAAATGAGTGTGGTAACTGATCATGAGCACGCAGCCAAGCCATCTTAGTTACGAAGTAAAAGAGAAAACTTGAGGCTTAACGAAGGCAGCAGAATATTAGCACTAAGTCTGCAATCAGGACAAGCTATGAAGGCACACAATCTTTGCCACAACTGAGCTGACAAGCGCTGACTTCTTAACTGTGCTAACTCAAACGTGATCAAGTACTTACACATCTTTGATAAACTTGATAAAACAAAGATGGTGCTGATTATCCTGTCTTCATCCATTGTGATCAACGTATATCCTATGCAAATATTCAATCTTTTAAATACATCACAGACTCCGGGCATAATGACATCATGGCCAACATTTCTATCTTTTTATTTTTCAAAAGGAAACTATGATTTATTGCTCTGAGCCTAGAAGGGCTAACATAAATATTCCGTAATTGATAAATGCAATTAATCTTTGATGTATCTCCTATTTCATCTCCAGAATAAACAGCAAGTTTTCCTATTAATTTTGCAGTGCCACAAACTTGAACAATATTTACAGACAAATTTTATCATACAGCTAGGCCTTTGGTCTGCATCATCACCGAACTTAGGTACACTGCAGTTAGTTACCAGTAACAGAGAGACCTGATATATGGAGATCAGCAGCATAATCCTAAAACATGAGCTGAGCGTGTTTTAAGAAGTAATAAGATTCTTGACATTTTTTGGCTGAAAAGCTGCTCAAAGGAATATGCATTTTGTATTGATACAATAACACTGGAAAGCTAATCAACCAGCTAGAGAAAGCATACAAAGCAGCAACTATGACTATGGTTGCACACACTGAGACAGCCTAGTTAATCCAACTCGCATGGCACTATGAGAAAAATAAACAAGACATAGGAAAACACCATTTAGGTATGTTAAAGTGCAATAAATATGCAGGATATAAATGAGAACAGTTGAAATGAAGGGATGAAATTCAGGTGAGGCAGAAGCTCATGGCTGAGAACAATGCATATGTATGGGATGCAGGGGACTGCATGCCAGAGAGATTATTTTAGCAAAGGTGACTGAGGAAAGAGCTAGATAGCAAAAGTGTCTGAGGAAAAGGGGTACATAGCATACTGGATGATGAAACAATACATAGCTGAAGATTCATGGAAGGACATGCAAGGAGTAATGGAAATCTGAGTAAACACGAAGATGTGGTAACATAACCGACTTCATTAATGAAGTAGGGCATCAAAGTTTAAACAGTGCAAGCAATGTATCTGAAACATGGATCAAGCTATTTCAAGACTTGTATGCACAGAAATATTCAAGAAACCTTGTCTACTATAATTTCCCATAATTGAGGAGTTCAGACAGCTGAATTTTACCAGTGCAAAAGAAGAAACAATAAGGAAGACCCTCTTAAAGTTAAATAAAGAGTGAAAGAAAATAAATTTATGTCATAAAAAAAAGAGCAGTAGGAGAATGAGTAAAAAGGAGCGTTCCTTCTGGCAATTAGATGACACTGAACAGAGCACAAAAGAGTAGTAATGGTTAAGAACAAGCATAAGAGCTAAAAGTAAAAGTTGCTGGTGTAAATGCAGCTCCTAAAGAAGACACATAGGACTGGGAAAAGGATGAGTGAATTTGTTGCTACAATGCATATGAAGACTCTGAATCTTACTTAAGGCACTTCACACCTCTGATGCAGTATGAGAAAAAATGGGTATGCCAAGAAAGCCAATCTAGGACTTGCTAGAGCAACACAACAAAAACAAAGATAAGAGGTGATGGTAAGTGTGGAGAAACAAGTAGTACTAACTGAAATGAAAAATTACAATCAAGGGAAATACTGTACCACACTGGGTAAACTGCATTGTGGAGGTTAAGTACCTTTAGATGATACAACTGGTGGAGTATAAAGCAAAGGGAACTGCGAAGACAGACTGGAGAAAAACAGTACTATCACAGATCAGGTGAAGGGACTGACAAAAGTATAATGTTAGATGCTTCAAACATGGAGGTAAAGAAACATAAATGTAGAAGCTCTCCATGGAAACTGAACTCACACTTACCAAAAAAGGCTGAAGAGTAAATTATTTTCTGACTGAAATGTTACGGAAAGATACAGCAGAGGAATGACTGATGACAGTCCAATTGACAAGACAACTTAGATAAAGACATAAGAACACAGTATAGGTGAGACAAGAAGGTATATATTTAAAACAGTTATGCAGTCTCCCTCACTATCAACCTGGATCATACAGAATCTTAATGGACTCATTCTTCCAGTAACATTTATAGATAGGGCAATAGTATTACCACATTCTAGAAATGGGGACCTAAGAAACTTGCTCTCAAAGAGGAATTTTATGATCAAGCAGAGAACTGAGTTTAGGTCTCTCAGGTACTACATCATCCTTTTCCTCCAGAAGCAAATAGAACAGTAGGATACTCTCCCAGCGTACTGTAACAGTATACGTGAAAGAAGTTTTGGAAGATGAACAGGGAGATTTTGTTTTGAAGACACAAAGGAAGATAGGTTTAGAAAGTCTAATTTCATCATGATAAAACCCACTAAAATTAAGTTTACTCAGGGCCAGTGTCTAACAGTGATGAGAATGAAGATGAAGGAGGGGACAAAGACAGAGAGCTTATTAGAACAGAGAGAAAAACACAAAACACAAATGTAAATATGTTGCTGCGATACAGAAAATGGGGGGAGTCAGTGAAACAGACTGACTACTTAAATACTAAAATTAAGCAGTTTACAGCAGATGGAGAAGGTGAAAGCAAGCAAGCAACAAAATTCAAGGATTAAACACGGAAAAACAGAAGACCAACCTGCTAATGAAAAATCGGGAACTGAATATTAAAAAAAACCAAATAGTGGAAGTGCATCAAACAATGCTGCAGGTAAGTAGTACAGTGAAAGAAAGACAGAATATTTTGTCAGACATCAGAAAAAAGGTGGCCACTTGCAATGAAACTTCAAGTACAGGGAAGGGAGTGGGGTCACCTTTTCCATTTTCACACTTGAACAGTAATACAGGCAGAGACTCAGTGAGCAAGGAATGGAAAATGTACACAATGTTCATGAGATTCTTAATGACTAACAGAAAAATGCATGTATTTGGAAGAAGATTCCACATAGCTGGAAGGCATATCAGAATTGTTAGGGTTTTCAGCTGTACCTAAATCATTCAGGAAAGGCTAAGAAGCTTCTGGGAGAAAAGGTGCTTTTATGGGTCTCCCCTGAAAGCTTCAGAACCTTATCAACAACAAAATTAGCTTCCTAAATAAAAAGGCAGAACCTTTCTGAGAACCTTTCATATACAGAAGCAGACTTCTGCACTGGGAACCTAAAATAAAATGTAGGCATATTGGTATCTTTATCCTCAATCTACAGTACAGCAATATGAAGCTACATGAAAGAAACCCAGGAGTTTCAATAACTGCACTATTTATTAGCCATTCTTTTTAAACACTATTTAAAATATGTCCTTTTACCTGGTTTCTAACCAAACAGCATAGACAACAGTGCTGGAAAGTCAGAAGTGAAAATTCTGGGGATAAATGTGTATATACTTATGACTCTGCACTGCAAATGAGGTAAGAAAAAAGCAAGTCAGGAGAGAACAAGAGAGATGTCACTATCTTTATATAGTATTTTACAACAAACATAAAACCTAACAAAAGGATCTGTTCCAACTGGTACTAAAACGAAGATAATAAAAGCTCTGCAATATATCTTTTTCCTTCCTCTCCCCCATCTTTAGCTGATAAAAAATTGCTAATATGAACTACATTTATCACCCTCATAATCAAACACCTCTCCACTACCAAACACACTGCATGTACTGCACCACTGTAAGAAGCTTTAAGTATAAACCATGTTCACGTAGGACATCAATTAATTCCTAATGTTAACAAATTAGGGCAGAGAAGAGGGCTGGGATCAAGCAAGATCTTCCATGAATGAAACCTTTCCTATAGAAAAAAGAGACATATGTAAATTAAGCTGTCCTGTAGTTGTGTATTTGATTAAAAATTATGTTCCTCACTGTAGCATTCAAAATATCGCATCTAAAGACAAAAAAAAAAAAAAAGAACAGAAAACACAAATAATACATAGTTAAATCTGGTGCTAAGGGCAGACGTTCCATTTAGGCTTACAGTAACAGTTTAATATTACTGCCTGACATTACCATAGCTGTGGTTTTTTTCTCTTTTGCTGAAGTACAAAGAAATAAAAAACAGACGTTTAAGAAATAAAATAAACATTGTATATTGGTACAGTAATTATTAGTAGTAACTTTTCCAGAATTATTTACACTTACATTTCCAGACTGCCCACTGCTATTTGTAATGCTGTTTGTGGAGTTAAGACTGCTGCTCCATTCATTTGCAATTCCTATGCTGTCTGTTGAAAACAGGTGAGCGCCTGGCTTTGATTGACAACCAGTTTGCAGTATGACTACATTCATGGTGTCCTCTGTTGAAGGAATCCCCAACAAATTACACACAGATTTGATACTTAGCTGTGTGAATTTAACAATTACATGCCTACTACCAAACACAGCACCTGTCACATGGAAACATCAATCACACACAAGAAATCTCTTTTTCTTTAAATATAAGCACAAAGGCAAGGTAAGAATAATATAATTCACCATTATGTATTTGTGGCTACTAACAAATGCGATACTCTTATTTACTTGCTCCATCAAAAAAATGGTGGGAGGTAGATTGAAATTAATATATTTAAAGTATTCTAGATTTTGCTTTATTTTCCTGAATCTCTATCACACCAGGGTTTAAAAGCAACATTTTTAGAACTGCTGACTGGAAAGGTAACAATGGCATCGTAATTACAGGGTTCTTTGTTCTCTTTTTCCAGTCTAGAACCAATTGACTTAACCATAAAACAATTTGAAGAGAATATAGGACTTGTACTATTTAACTTAAAAGGAACAATAACCTTTGAGAAAGTTCATTATTAACTTACACGTAAATTGTGACCAATGACTTGTTAATTTTCATACCAGAAAATTCAGCTCAAGGTGACTGAACAATTACTTCGCAATTCCCCAAGGGCTACTTTGTTAAACTATTAAACATCTTAGATATTTGATTCTTTAAATGTGCAATGTATTAAGGAGATTTAGACCTCTAGCTTTATAGGCAAACGATGAGTTAACAAAAAATGTTTACTTTAGTAAGCAATTACAGTTAATAACATTCCTCACCTCATGATCCATGCACACAAGACATCAAAGTAAGGAAGTCAGGACTGAAAACAAAATCTCTTAATAAATTCTATAGGTATGGCAAGATTTTTTTCATGTCTAGCCACTAGTGCGTTTCTGAAGGTGTAGTGATAAACTACAGTTAAAAATCAAATGTAAACATTTCTCTCTACTAGAAACAGTAAGTAGCTCTGATAGAGCGTATGAAAATACAAGCCATAGTAGGAAAGAGAATGAGATACGTAGACACCTCTCTTCAGTGGAGATTGCATAGCTGAAGATTGTTTCTAATGATGTGGGGTTTTTCTACCTAGCATTTGATCTATCACAGCTCTGCGGCCTTCTTACTATACGGTCCAATGCTTTACCACATATTTCCACTACTGTATAAGTTACAAAAATAGGGACGTGGCTCACAAAAGAGAGAGCAAAAAAGCTACTAGTAAGTACCACTATACACACAAGTCCAATCCAGCCACACCCAAAGAAAAGAAAAGGAAAAAGAAACCATAGGGATGGCAAAGATGATATCACCAGACCCTTGCTGTTCCTCCTACAGAATGAGAGTGCAAAGAACAGTTGGGAAGACAGAAACAGATGCACTGACTTTTTGTAATTTACTCTTACTTTCACTATGTATCATCTCATTGTATAGCTGGTTGCCCAGAGCAAGTCCAGTCAGCCATCTTATGTCCAGTCAACCCTCACACTGTCATAGGAAAAGCACTATCTGATTCGTACTCTCTCTTAAATCCTTCATTAGCTTTTTTTCCCTGACACCACCACATACTCATCCAATGTTCTACAAATGAGTGTAAGTAATCATACCACCCTAAAAGGGTAGTATAAGACTGCTTTCCAAACACTTCAAAGAGAAATAATCTCTCCTTTCTCTTTCCAAGGTATTTAGGGAGAATAATAACACGACTAGTTCTTGCTATTCTGCTTATTAAGTCAAACAGGCACATTAAATTCAGAATGTGTTCTTCTACATCATTCTAATTTCTTCCAAGAGTGAACATCATAGTTTGAGGCCAGCTGCACAAAAGTTACAAATTCTACAGTGTAAGCCTGCCCTAGTCTAACCATGTTTTCTCAAAGACCGTTGCAACTGGCAGAAAAGCAACAGTCTCATGTGGTGGCCTCTCTCATGGTGATCACTGAAGCTTGTGGAGATTAGGATAGAGCCCTCAAAAAGAACTTCAGCTACCTAATGCCAGTGCAGTGGTGCTTCAGGGATTATGTATCAGTAGCCTAGGATGTTATGTAGAAATAGGGTTGCACTCTTTACGAGATACAACTTTTTCAGCTACATAGCCTCCTTAGAATTTGCACTAACAAGGCTTGGGTATTACAAATGTAAGAGTTACCACAGTCAGGCTAGGTCTGGCCTGGGGAATCCCATCTTTCATGAAGTCAGAAGTAAGTTTCTTCACCATTGCAATCTTGGCACCAATAGAAGAGAACAGTCTTGGACGAACAATCTGAAGACAAATGCCTTCAGTAACAGAAGCTGTTATACAGGAGATGTGTTCTTTGAAGTGTTTCCAAATTCTTGCCAGCAGAATTTCAGCCTGCCCATGTTTGTGTTTAAAAAAAAAAATCTATTTTTGTTGAGGTGCTAGTTGTAGTCAGGCAGTCAGTGGACAAATGAGTGCCACAGAGAGGTGTTATTTTAAAAGTGCCCTTTACCGAAGTGTCCCAACATACCCTAGCTACTCTCTGTTTTGCAGAGGGTGTCAGGGAGATATGCCAGATCCCACTACTTCTCTACTTTTCAGGATCAGGTGCTCTCCCTCCTGTCATCACAAAGTGTCTTTGGGACTACAGTGGACCTAGGGCTTCAGCCAGTGGGGTAAAAAACAAGTGACATTTATAAGACAATACTGTCTGCAGCCAGGGCCTCAAGGGAAATGCAGTCTTGGAGGAACAGCAATATTCCTCATGATCTTCACAAAGCAGGGAAAAAAACAGGAAAAAAAATGGCCAGCTGTTTCTGAGGTAGTCATTGAGGGAAGACCAGGAACGCTATTATAGAGAATGTTTGCTTCCACAAATTATTTCACATAGAATGATAAAAATTGCTGACAAACATGTATGAACGGTGGAAAATCTTCCTCTACCTGTTCCACATAGCTAGGGTTTCACTGAAGTTAGGTGGGGAACACCCATAATTTGTGATTCAAAGAGATCCATGAACCAAGAGTTTCAGGCTTTTCATACGGATGATATCTACAGCCCTGAAACCATTCTCTCCTCCTTCCCTAATATATGGAAGGGACAGAAACTATTTTATTCTACGCACACAGGACGCAGAATTTCAGAGCTGCTGAACTAAGCTTAAAGCTGTTGCTAACAATAGAAAGGCACTCTTGCTGATAGTAACCAAACATCTAACTTTTGATGGACTGTTCAGACTGCCAGAGACAGAGGGTGGGTACTGTTGCAAGATTTCAAGTTTATGTGTTGAGATTTCCTGCTTACACAGTCTTCATTCCAGATGATACAAGCCAAAGAGTTCCAGAGCGTGCTGGTTGAGCCACATAAGTCTCTTCTGATGGACATAAAATTATTTCTAATGCAACTATGTGGAGAAAATTAAGCTGCTGCTTCTCAATTAGCACTGCTAACATGTTCAAAGTCTCAGAAATTCTCTCAGAGTTCTGGAGATTTTTAAAGAGTACAAGAATTCATCCTACAAAGTAGAAGAAAGAACGGGTCTGGGGTAGAAGGATTAGCAACAGATTAGAAAGATATCACTTAGGGAGAATAACATCAGCAAATTGTTAAGTTTGGACTTTTCTTCAGCCCTCTTTATCTTTAGCCTGGGCAATGCTTAACTTTTCCTTAGAGATGGAAATCTTGTTTATTGCCAATGACAGCTTCCTGCGAGAATGATTCCTCTCATAGGAATCAAGCATCAACTGGACTGTTAAAGATACTAATGATCAAGACACACAGAAGCAGATCATGATGGGGTCTCAAAAGAACTCCAATCTCCAAGAGCTCTGCTGAGTTTATCCTGTACACTTGCCATGCTGGAGAGGCAAGAAGGGAGGCAGCATTCAGTATGCTCTAAGGAAGAAAACAGAGAAAATGTAGTCTTCTCCCACAGAAGTTTTGTAGCATGTCACAATTATACCATGCTGCATGTATTCAATTAATTTGTTTAAATCATACTCTTTCAGCTGTTTCAGGACCGAAAAAACTTATATCAGATAAACAGAACAGTAAACCCAGTGCCATAAATCACTTCTGTAACAAAATGTGTATTTTCAGACTTTCCTGAGTCAAAGAAGTACTTGCCAACGCTGACAAACAGTGAAGGACTTGATTTAGGAGATAGCCTCAACAGCACGAAAGCAAAGGCAGTGAGCTACTTTTGATGTGAAGAAACAGTCGATACTGATGTCACTGCCATAATGTTTTGAAGAATTGCTAGGTCTTAGAATAATGGGCTTCTTGAAATAAATACAGGAGGTTATTGATCCTTCCTCCTCTTTGAGTAACAAAACCATGGAAAAGTAAAATGGATCATCCCACAGAAGTTAAAAGACAAGTTGACCATACCACAGATTCTCAGAAACAAGAGCTGTGGGCAGCAAGAATGACTATTCACTGGAAGTCTTCTAGGTAAGCAAGTGACACAATAAATGGTTGCATAGAACATCACATTTGCCTAGACAGGTTGGACAGAGAGAGGAGACTGCCATTACTTATCATTAGAGAATCATAAGATAAATACTACTGGATTGCAGAACTTTGGAGGTTTCCAAAATTGGTAGGGTCTCTCATCTCTTTCCAGCTCTAGAAGCAGAAGGCAAAAAGTAAGATAGGAGGAGACCTTTTTTTTTTCTTTTTGAAGAATAAATATGAGGTTTTACTGATTACATAATCAAGCAAAAACTACATAATCAAAAAAGAAAATATTTATCACCTATAAGAAACCAGTTACAGAGAAACGCTTCAAGTTCTGCCTTGCACCACAACTGAAAAGAAGGCACGAATAGTTGCAGCAACTGCACGCTTCACATTCTGGAGTGCAGGAAGTGCGTAGGGGTAGCCTAAGTTGACGCTACTGTTAAAAAGAATCTGATGATGCACACCCAGAATTAATCTGTGTAGATGCATACCAAAGAATTGAGCGCTCTTGGAAAAAAATGGTCCCTCTTCCCTTTTTCTGTATATAACAGTTTGAGCTCAGTGAAGATGTAAGTGGGCTACGGAGGAAAAAGGACAGCTGATGTAATTTTCTCTATGTTCTTTTTCAGCTTAGCTAGGGCCCTAGTTCTGCAAATACTTGCAAGGATGTTTAACTTTTACCTGAGAAGTTTACTATAGGTTTCAATAGGACATCTAATATATTTTAAAAAATCAAGTGTGTGTGTGTAGCAAATTGCCAAATCAAGTTCAAAAAGTTACAGGGACAAGCTGCATTTGTAAAGAAAAGCACCTCCTGTTTTACTGCTGATGCAAATTTGATGCAAATGCAGCAAGCTCCCGTAGCAATGTACGGTATTAGAAAACATGAAATAAATTTCTAAAAACAAGTGACATCAAATGCCATTCATGCATTAAAATTAACGATGTTAAGTCACTTCTGTTACTGATGCTTAGAAATTATGGTTCATTTTTGTGAACACTGATACAAAATAACAGTTCTCTTACTTACTTTCAACATGTGCAAACGCACAAAATGGACCACGTGGGCAGTAACCTGTTTGGCGCATGTCATTGCACTTTGTAGATTTATATATCTAAACGAAACAGAAGGGTGGTTAACCTAAACATTGTTATGTAACGACAAAATAGTTAGAAAATTTTAAAACCTTTAAATGAAAAATTCTTTATCTTTACTAACAATATGTATTACACAGTTTCCTCAGAAAATCCAGTTCTTATGATCATGTTTAAAAATCAAATAGAAGAGCAGAATTTTAAGAAAAGCAAACCCAAGACAAGAGCATCTTAACCTTCTTCTGTGTAATAATAAATAGTAAGTAACAATAGTATTTAAAAAAAGCAGTGTTTAAACTACTTTGGTTTTCCATGTTGTACAGAAACAAGTCAAACATCGAGAATAAAATTTTCAGAGTCTTTTACACCACTTTTAAGAAATCTTGCAGGAGAAATGATGTATATAGTAGAGCAGCTTACACAGCCAAAGAAAAAAAAACCCAGTATGTTTTTTTCAACACAGTTCCTTTGTTAGGACACCTCTAATACTCAAATCATCCTAACATTCAAATGTCTTTCTCTAATCTGACTGGGTGCATGAGAACTGAAGTAATACAGATTGTTCATGACAGTAATGATTATATAAGTAAGCTGCTAGTAAGATCCAGACTCAGTTTATTGCTCTACCAGGATCTTGATGATCTTTGGATCTCACAAGGCTGGGAGGAGGGGCTGACATACTATCATATTAGAACAATATTAAGAAACTATTTAAAAGCACATAAGTTCTTTAGAAAACTAATCCTGGTGATTTTCAAGTCTGTGGCAAATAGCAGAGGGATCTTTTTGGTTCCCCAAACTTTGGTACTGTGGTCTTTGGCTTTCAGTGTCAGTCGAGAGATTCACGGCTTGATACGTAATAATTCTTAGTTCAGAATGCTACTTCTTGGGCACTTTTCCATATGCTGTGTAAAAAAAATGTTTACCTTGGACTCCCACCTTAGAGCAAACATGAAAAAATGAAACTATATATTTAAAAAAATCAACAACTAGTTCTATAAGCTCTTTATTTTAGAGCCATTTTAAGCATTTAGATAAATTTCCCTCTTATACATGATTTTGAATTGAGGCTGAAAATTTAGTTGCTATATTCACTACTAGTTCATGCATAACCCAAAGATCATCCAAGAAACTACAGCAAAATGCTAAATCACAAAATTATTACTGATGCTTAGCACTCTACAAAGGATTTATTTTTCCTTGAACACTGAAAAAGCAACAAAACGTCCATGCTGTAGGCAAGTATTCACCCAAATGACACACTTCAACAAAACAGCGGGACTGATCTTTCCATCAATTTCACCAGGAGCTAACACAGACATTGCAAAAAATGAAGGAGTCATTTGTGGATACCATACCCTGTCCTGGTTTCAGCTGCAATAGAGTTAATTTTCTTTCTAATAGCTGGTATGGTGTTGTTTTGGATTCAGTATGAGAAGGATGTTGATAACACACTGATGTTTTCAGTTGTTGCTAAGTGATGTTTAAACTAAGTCAAGGATTTTCCAGCTTCTTATGCCTAGCCAGCAAGAAGGCTGGAGGGGCACAAGAAGTTGGGAGGGGACACAGCCAGGGCAGCTGGCCCAAACTGGCCAATGGGGTATTCCATACCATGTGAAGTCACATGTAGTATATAAACTTGAGGGAGCGGGGGAGGAGGGATCGCCGCTTGGGGACTAGCTGGGTGTCGGTCGGCAAGTGGTGAGAAATTGCATTGTGCATCACTTGTTTATTCCAATCCTTTCATTATTACGATTGTCATTTCATTAGTGTTATCATTATCATTATTAGTTCGGGTTTTTTTTCCTCTGTTCTATTATACTGTTCTTATCTCAACCCACGAGTTTTGCCTTTTTCCTTCTGATTCTCTCTCCCATCCCACTGGGTGGGGGGGAAGTGAGTGAGCGGCAGTGTGGTGCTTAGTTGCTGGCTGGGGTTAAACCACAACACACCCAAACTAGGAAATGAAGCTGGGCCCATCTCCTTTCTTTCCTCTTCTCTGTATATTGGTTAAATATAAAACCCCAATGCTGTATTGTTGTGGTTTAAGCCCAGCCAGTAACAAAGATCCACAAAGCCGCTTGCTCACTCCTCCCTCCCCTGGCCCCAGTGGGATGATGAGAAAATATAAAGAAAAGCTCGTGGGTTGAGACAAGGACAGGGAGGGATCACTCACCACTTATGGTCACAGGCAAAAGGCAGCCTCAGCTTGGGGAAGAAACAAAATCAATTTAATTTACTACAAATCAAATCAAAACAAGGATAATGAGAAGTAAAATCAAACCTTAGAACACCTCCCCCCCCCTCCCCTTCTTCCCAGCTCAACTCCACTCCCAGTTTTCTCTACCTCCTCCCCCCGGTGGCACAGGGGGACAGGGTTTGCAATGAGGACTCCTCACACTTTTGCCCTGCTCCAGCAAGGGGTCTCTCCCACGGGAGACAATCCTCCATGAACTTCTCCAGCGTGAGTCCTTCTCACGGGCTGCAGTCCTCCACAAACTTCCCTGGTGTGGATCCTTTGCACGGGCCAATCTTCTGTCACAGAATGCTCCAGCACGGGCTTTCCCATGGAGTCACGACCATCTCCGGGGGCACCCACCCCCTCTGGCATGGGGTCCTCCATGGGCTGCAGGTGGGCATCTGCTCCCCCGCTCACCTCCATGGGCTGCAGGGGGACAGCCTGCCGTCTCACCACAGGCTGCAGGGGCATCAACCTCCTCCGGCGCACCTCCTCCCCCTCCTTCACTGACCTTGAGGTCTGCATAGCTGTTTCTCTCGCATTCCAATCTCCTCCCCCGCTGCAGGTTCCCCTTCTTAAATCTTTTATCCCAGAGGCGCTACTACCTTCGCTGATGGGGTCGGCCTTGGTCAGAGGCGGGTCCGACTTGGGAGCTGGGGAAGCTTCTAGCAGCTTCTCACAGGAGCCACCCCTGCAGCCCCTCTCCCACTGCCAAAACCCCACCACACAAACCCAAAACATGTATACACGATGCTAATGATGCAGAAGAAAACAAATGAGAAGAGCTGACTTCCAGATGGTTTAAACAGAAGAAAGTGGAAGTTCGGTCTTAGTTTGAGGTCCTAGCCAAAAAACAGCCTTCCTGATCCTATGAGCTACCCAGATGGCGGAGAGTGCCTTCTGGAAAATGCTACAACTACAAGAAGTGATAATATAGATAATATCAAAATACTACTGGGGCAGAGCTCGCACCTCAAAGACTGATTTGGGAGATGGCCACGTCATCTATACATACTGATATTACAAGACAGACAGCAAACTCAAAGAACTAAATCATTACAGAAGACTAACTTCCCAGCTACAGACAAGAACACGGCTGCTATCTATTAACAGTATAATCAAGCTATTCCTGAATGTGATAACCAAGAGATTTCTTAAAAAAATAGTCACTGAGCCAAAAGGCAATGACAATATTCTTTATTTTAATTTGGTAAAGAACAAGTACATGAAAACATCCAATAAGAGAAGATAATGTTCGATAAAGTGAGTATTAATTCAACTTAAATTAAACGACATAAAAAAGGAAGGCTGAACTAATGTTAATGACATCAAATAAGTTGTCTGAGGAATGAAGGCAGCTGATGACCACCATTAAATAGACTGAATTTCATTATGAACTGAATAAAATGAGTGCTTTGAATCCTCAAGTCAGAGGTACAAAAGCTGTATGGAATTTCCATTCTAACCACACAACTGGACGAAGTCAGAGCTGGAGCAAAGGAGGGAAAGGATCACAGGGTATGATGTTGAATGAAAACTCCCTTTTTGGTGCAGGGACATTGCTAGTTTCTGTGAAATTAAATATTAGACCTAAAATTAGGTGAGGCGATAACACTATGCCCACCTTGATTATCAGTAAGAATTATGTTCAACACTACAACAAAGGCAGCACAGCTAATGGAAGCAAGTAGACAAAGACTGAGGTGACTACAGCTGATGTGGAAGCAAAAACACCATCAGTTCAGGAACAGGAGATGCATTAGGCAATTGTTATGTCAGAACTTTTAAAAAATCATCAAATAAGACAGATGCAGTTAGCAAGTACTTTTAATAAAGCCATTACATCAGAAGTAGCACGTATAACTGAGGTATATGAAGTATAGCTCACATATGTTTGAGAAGAGCAAAAGTAGCTGATTCAGGCCACTGCACGTCCACTAATTATTCTGTCTGTCACCATTTAAAGACAGAAAAAAATGGGATAAAATTAGAACTACATTTGGCAAAGACACATCATGGTAGACTCACTGTATAACTTTGATAAAGGTCCTTCTCTAAAATGGAAATGCAGTCTTTCTGGTAAGGACTTCAATAAAGGATGTGGTAAGATTCATTAACTAAGATAATGAAGAACATAACTCTTCCCAATGTCACATATCTGCTGCTAAATTGACTAATGGAGAGATGACAATGGATGGTATGAAAGAGGAAGGCAGCAGACAAAATGAGTAGCAGAACTCAAGGCTCAGCCTTGTGACTTATTTCAGCACTTTCATTCATAGCTTTGTATAAATAAAAGTATGGTAGCAATACCAAGCAGGAAGTCACCTTTACTACAGAAAAGGGCTGGAATGTGATGCGGAAGAAATTAGATGACCTGAAATAAAACTGGACTGTAAAACCTCTAGTCATCAGGACAGTGAAATTCTGGAGCAGCATCTCAAGAGTAGAGATAGGTGACACCTATTTAGTATAAAGATGTAGCTGGTCAACTTATGATAGAGAATGTATGATATGAAGCTTGCAACAATCCTGGAGTCAGTATTCTACGAATTCCTTTCCCAGTATAGTCTTGAGATGCCTTCAATAATCTTCATAATTGGAAGAGAAATTAGCAATTGCTTGAATGGTCTTTGCTTATACCTCACTAAGTATTGAGCTTTTTAATACAAGAAATTACATCCTGCTGTGAATTCTTCATGTCCATTCAAAGGTCCCCAAATGAAAACAGATACCCAATGTTGTACAGGCAGCTTCTAGCATAACATGTCTTTTCAGCATCATGTTTGTTTCCATTAACTGGCATATTTAATATTTTCATAGTGTCGCATAAGAATTAAATCTCAGCAGATTGCACGGCACTGCTCTCTTCCCTAGCATTTCACCGTTACCCTCAACCATCCAACAAAATTACAGTGACTTTGCATACAGAGGAATATAAAATCACCTTGTTTTTTCTGGAGTGTCTTACTTCAGCCACTAGGAGAGTTTTCTGCTCTTTCCACCTCTTCCTGACCTATTCAGTTTCTCTTAATTATTTGCAATAAAGCTTTTTCAACTCTACTTAAAATAGAAATTTGTCCCAAGTTACTGAGTATCAATTACTACTGTGACTTCATTACCAAACCAAGAAGTTAGGTAAAAAAGAGAACATATTTATTTATGCCCAAATCCAGATAATATTACTTAATTTTTCACAAGTGGTACAACAGAAATGCCTATCAGTGAAAACCACAGCAGTACAAATAACTATTTCTTAACAATTTTTTTTTTTGCTTAAGCAAATACCTCAACGACTAGAAGTGTTGAATGGAATGTCACATGTTTTTTCATATATAATATCTTCAATCAATAATCTAATCCATAATAATTTTGAAATTGCTAAAAATAAGTAGAAACGTAGTTCTTACCTCTGGATGAAACTGCTGCTCTGTACGAGAATGACAATATTGACAGCTATCCCCACTTTCACACCTTGAAGGTTCACCCCATTCATCTGCATGTTTTACATTGGGGCAAGGAGTGGACCTAGAAAAAAGTGATGTCCAGAGCATGTTTGTGTCTACTTCCTAGCAGAAGTCTCAAACAATTTCCCACTAAATCTCAGAATCTTAAGATTCTGGGACCTATGAAGTTGCAAAATCTGAGAGACTCTGACTTTTTGGAAATTCTTTGACAGAAAGATGAGCTAGTAGGATTCTATCTGTCTTCTGTCTAATGACATTTATTCACAGTCCTGAGGCTGTCAAGCAAAGCCCATCAATTCTAAACCTTGTTATCACTGCACGAAAAAACACCAGAAACAATGAAGAAACCACAGTGTACAAGAATGATGTAGAATGATGTAATGATGAAAAGTAAGAGAGGACATGCATTAAATTTAGGTCCTATAAATACTGCTCAGAAATGGAAAATTATAGAACAAAATCAGAAAAAAAGACAGAAATTATAATTGATCTTTTCATAATGAAGAAGGTTTGACCTAGTGATTCCAATTTTTGCTAAGAATTATAGAAATTGTTTTCGTTCTTCACAAGAAAGAAGGATATTTCCATTACAGCTTCATATTTTTTGTCTTCAGAACTGTCTGATCATTCTGAATAGATGCTTTTCCCCCCCCCCCCAAATTTTAGCAAGGCTACTGGGAAAGATGTGGTTTTATTCCATTAGGAATATGCAAGTGCCTTATAGAAGAACCCAAACAGATCGGTCCATTAACAACTGTCTGACTGACCAAAAAGTCTATTCTTAATATGTATTTATGTACCTGTATTTGAATTTTCTGGGATTTCGTCTTCTATCTCGACTATTGTGATAGTGTGGACATGCATAACCCTGGCGGCAGAGCCTGGGTGGCTTGGTACATTGTTCTGTCTTGTAGCCGGCTAATACAAAATTTGTGTCTGTAAAGAGGTCAACAATTAAGAGAAATAAACAACTATTTTTTGCATTCAGAGTGTCTTTAGCGAGCTTAGCCATCACACTGCTTTTTGTAAAAAAATTATGATTCACAGACCCCTCCATTCTTACAAACTTAGACTGACTCCTGCATTTCTTTAAATAAAAGTCTAACGCATTTACATGCAAGGCAATCTTCATTGCTTTTATATTCAATAGCAATATTACAATAAAGTACACAAATAAAGCACTAGCAATCTATTGGTAGAGAAACTATCTGGAAATTCTCATTATATACGTCTAACATTTTGAAAATTAATACCTGAAAATACATTATTCATTTTAGTAAAACAAACAGTAAAAACTTATACAATTTTATATCTGGATTTCTCCTAAGTTTAGTGTTGAAAGTCCTCATTTCACCAAAACTGCTTTCATGTTAAGGCATGTTAAGGCTGTCCAGTAAAATCTTCCTGGACAAATTCTAGAGCCTCTTCTCTACCTTTGCCTCTGTCTCTACATCTTTGGTTCCAGGAAGGAAGAACTAGGAGATGACAAACAAGGTTCTGTCTAGAAACAGAAAAATTCAGAAGAACAATGAGGCAAGTAAATAAATTAGAACGTACAATTTAGCTAATGGCAAGCATGGGTTTGTGAGGAGTAAATCATGCCAAACCAATCTAACTTCCTCCTAAGGTGGGAAAATGGATGTAGGTAAAACAGAAGCAGTCGATGTCATGTATCTTGACTTCACCAAACCTTTTAGCCTGAGGTGTTCTCAAAAACAAACTGCACAATACTACAAGACTCCTGTAGGATTTGTGGAAAACTAGCTGAAGAAAAATTCTCAAAGATTCATTAATTATTTACTTTCAAATAGCAAAGATTATTAATCAGAGTATCACATGGAGCCTATTCTTTGTTCAGTCCTTTTCAATGGTTTCATTAAAGGCTTAGGAAAATAAGGCTGAAATCACTAGTTGGATGATTTTCAATCCCCAGAAACTATGTGCAATCCCACCATATTTACAGGGATTGAGAAAAGCCATACAACATTATATAACACAGACCTGTCACAACGCAAGGAATGCAATAAAAGTGCTTGTAGTTGGTCAATTTTGCTGTCTTTTTATGTCAAACATCCAATATTTTTTGATCTAGAGCTGACAGTTAAGACCTACACATTATTAGTACGTAAATACTCACCCTATAGTGCATTTAAAAAATATAGAGGGGAAAAGTATTATACAATTACCTCCCCTTGAAATCCTTAGAAACAGCACCTTCACGTGACCTCTTCCTGTGTTACTGTCCCCACATGAATTTTGTGGAAGTAATTGTACCCAGCAGTCTTTTCTAAAGTAAAATTTGGGCAAGAGCTCTAACAATATCCAGTTGATACTAACATCTTTGGCTACATAACAAGCAAGTCTAAACAAAACCATAAGAACCAACTTTGAAAGCCTAAACAAAACTAGGGCAATTGGATTTTCTTTAAGAGATCTAATATAATGCTTTCAAGACATTCTTGTATTTTAATATTCTGCTCCAATTTTCTGTTTAAAATTCTACTTCATTCCTGTTCGTCAAGCTCAGCAAAGAATAACAGTCCATTAAACAGTCTATTAATGACTCAAAAAATGAAGACTCTAGTCATTACTACTTAGCACAAGACAGAGCTCCTACTGACTTTTAAGAACATTTATTCAACTGACACAGATTAGCACTTGTATCAAGTAAACTGAAAAAGACGTATTAAAAGTTTTCAAAACAAAACATTTTCAAAATGCAATCTGAATATAGATGTGACAGTGCAACTTGTTCACATATATCCATACTACTTATATAAACCAATTCTTTACTCTGTTAAAAAAGGCTTTTGAACTTCTCCCAGATGAAGACCCAGGATCAACAAATCAGGTCAAACACCAATAAAGAAACGGAGAAAGGAGACAGGGTAACATTACCCTGCCATCTTGGATCTTCACTAAGGATCTTCTCAATCATTGCCTGGCTTGCTAAAATTCCTGGTTGCAGATCCGAAATGCCTTCACCGCATCCTAGCTGCCCATTCTGTAAGGTTTCCTGTGCCTGAAGTTCTCTGGAATGGGGAAAAGAAAATAACACTGCTAAACTGTATAGCTACAGTAACCCTACCTGACGCAGGTATAATCCTGTCCAACTCTATCAAAATTCTGTCATTTAATCCAGCTCTTAACAAGCCTAAATTGTAAAAAAAAAAAAAAAAAAATTGACTGTATTTCAAAACATTACTTGTGCTGAAGCTGGCAATCGTAAGGAATAACCATGCCATACAAACCAAACAGAACATATGAAGGAATGCTGGCATTATACACAGACAATGTTTGTACCAGCAATGCCTATCTGTACCTCTGTATGCTGGTGTGCTGACATTTTGAATATGCTATTAATTTCTGATATTCCACTGCCACATAGGACATGGTAGAATTAAAAAATATATAGAAAGGGCAATAAGAAATACAGAACTCCTCCTTTATGACAGAGAATTAAATACCGTAAGACTCTTTGCCTTGGAAAACTTATCACCAAAGGCAGGTACAAAATGCAGCTATTGAATACTACATCATATAAAAGCAGCCAAAGTACTTTTGGTTCACTGTAAGATTTTGCAAGAAAAGTTTGTCAAGACATTCGGGAGACCTAGTAACAAACAACAATCATTATGAGGAAATGGAATCTCTACTGCAAGAATTTACAACTGCTTTGCAAAGTAAGCAACCACAAGCTTGCTGAAAGATCAGAACGACTACTACCAACCCAAAAGGTATCATATTAGCGGTATGAAATCTCCCACCAAAAATCTGCGACAATTTTATTACACCATTTTAGTAAAACTAAGCTGTACAGAGATTCAACAATGGCAACCCAGTACAAAAGATTAAAAAAAAGATAGATACTATAGCATAATTATATTAGGCAGACTTTGAAGCAATGGAGAAACAAGGTGAGGAATCAAAACCAGAGGTGGATGTATAGTACTCTATGAGAATCAAAGGCTTCTACCTTCAATTGGCACTTTCTCTAGACACAAATATTCAAGGACCTTACCACCTATACCAAAATATTACTACTCAGGATCTTTGAAGAGGAGTTTGAAAGGTGTGGTCGTTTATAATGTAACTAGTTATGGTATCATTTACATAGTATTTCAAGAACTTCCCAGACCCCAAGTATCCTCCAAGAAAGAAAATCTCAAAGGGAAAGGAAGAAAAGACAGACCCAAAGACAAGTCTAAAACCTTTCAAACAGTCAAAATATTTCTTTTACAGATTCAGAAAAGGTGCAGGCAATGAGAAGGAAAACAGACGGGTCCTAGAGAGTGCTTTTTCTTTAAGGTGGCTATGTAGAAGAACAAGGCTATTAAGGAGAATACAGTTAATGCCTGTATCAGGGATTGTACTGTTATTTATCTGCTCTTTACATGAAGAAACCCTAATATCTGTGTCCATTGTGGAGCAAAAAGACCATCAAAGAAAAAATAAGACCTGATTGTTTGGACTTCCTTATGAATGCTGGATGCCTGAAATCAGGAGAAGCAATGGCACATGACTGTTTTTCACAAACACCAAAGTTTGAGGCAGCCTACTTGTAGGTCCAAGCTGTTAAACATAGACTCCTACCACAAATGCCTTCAGCTCTTCCTGATGCTTTATACGTAGCCAGTCACCAATAAACAACCATGTAACACATTAAAAGACATTTAGAGAACAGAGCTTGGTTTCAGTCTTGCTATACATTGGTTCCTCATTCTAATACAATACAGAAGATTACAAAGATACTACACATTCTGTATTCAGACTGACATGGCATCATGCTGCATATGCTAAATGAGGAAAGTTAAAAAGAAGAAAAAGAAAATGGACAGATGTGTTGCAGAAGAAGCATCAGCTAGCTAATTGAAGTCTTCTGGAAAGAAAAGCTATATATAACTAAACAGTATGTGACCAGGCAATGCAGCAGTGAATTCTGTGGCAAAATGTGGATTTAAATAATTATGATATTACTGAAAAGGCACTAACTTTACTAAAATTACTGTGAAGGGAGAGCTATTATATCCCAACAGATCGTTGGGAATAAGGGATAACAAAGGTAAGAATGTAAGATAGCAGCCATACCAGCTCAGATCAAAGGTTCATCTAGCCTGGAGTCCTGTCTCCAACAGTGGCCAATAGCAGATGCCTAGGGAAGAGTATAAGAATAGGGCAAGCGTATAGTGATACTTCCCCAGAATGCTCTTCCAGTGTCCAGTAAGAGATACTTGTGACCCTCCAAGGCTTCAAAGCTCTCTAGGAACTGGTATCCTTTCCTACAGAATATACAGACCACTTTCTGTGGCAAGAGCTCCCCTTCCACCCATTTATAATACCTCCCAACAACATGCTTATCTCCCAGCTTTGGCCACAGGTAAAACTCATACCCACCACTACCCTGATTCACAAAGCACCTTCTTTCGACAGTAACTCGATTATACATTACAGAGGCAGAAAATAATACTGACATCTTATACAGGAAAAAATATAACGTAATTTAAAAAAACACAATGTCAGCAGGCAAAATGTCAAACATACAAGCTGAGAACCTGAAAGATGGCTTAACAAAATCATAAATTTGTGAACGTAAAACCCACATACAAATTTACAAGGCATAAATGACAAAAGGCAGGGTATCTGCTCTTTTATCAGTCATAAGGACTACCTACATGGCTCTTGAAATGGCAAGTTACAAAACCTTAGTATTTTTACTTCCCAGTGTGCTTCTATCGGCTACTGTGATGCACAGTGAATTGCATTCTTATGTCTACAGTTACAGAAGCAAGTATATTTTTCATGCAAAGCACACTGCATTTTCTGGTACGTGCTGATAACAGACATGTGGTATTTCCTGCTAATTAGGCTGAAGAATTTGAAATAAGACTACCTTATATCATATACTGGTGGTCTAAGGTCATGCGGACCATGAGCAAAGGCACAGTGAATTCCATTCTTCACACAGTGACCCCGGGCATCTGTTTCATGAATGCATGTTCCAGTCTTGTAATATCTGAGATGATACTTCCTTTCTGTATCCCCTGTTGTTCGATGCAGGTAAGGGCAACTACATAATAGAAAGAGGAAAGTTAGAGCACCACTTTGAGTTTTGTTTTTAATAATTTAATTCTGAATTATACTATATCTCTTATTAACTTATAACAAGTAACTTTGTAGGAGTCTTCAAATAAAAATTGTCCCAAACAAACCACCATCACAGATCAGCTTCAAAATGAAGAACATTAATCTATTTCTTAGTCTCTGCTAAAGTTATAAGAATTCATAGCAGGCTGGCTCACAAAGATATTATTAATAAATCTAGTAAGCACCCCTGTAAGCAACAACATAATCTCAGCTAAGGAATGACATCTTCCATACTGATACAAGCTCAAATAATTTCTACATTAAGAGGTACAAAAATTTTTTTTTTTTTTAATGTTATCAACATCTAAAATCAAGGGGTACTTGAAGTACAGAGATTTTTTTGTCCTGCCTGCTCTTTATAGACATGGAACTTATTGAACAATCTCAAGGGAAATCTAAACTGACTCTTCTATTAAAAGGAAGAGAACAATTTTTACATCAGCAGTACATCTTTGTACATATACTAACCATTTTTCAGACACAACTATGTGAGTTATGGTCTGTACTTTAAAATGGCTAGCATCATGTATGGATTATAATTCCAACTACCAACAGTAAACAAATTCAAAAAAACCCCACAAAAATATATGCACAGGGATGTCTGTTCTCTGCCAGTTTATTTCAGTGTAATTAATTTTGGTCTCTGCTGGTTTTGAAAAAATACTAATCTCCAAAAACTACTCTCCCCCATCCCAAAGTAAAAAGAAACTGCACCAAAAAGCTTAGAGAGTGATACAGAACAACAAATGAAAAGTCCCACAGAAATGTTTTACTTTGAATGGAGGGAGAATAGTGAAGCACTAAGTAGACTTTGACACTCATAAGAATTTTTGCTGGCTTAAGCTTTATTTAGTATATTCTAAAAGGGTTATTTGGAAACTAGACTAAACAAGTACAATTGTTTGCAAACATTTACATCAAATTCATCATTCTTCCTGCTGTGTGAAACACCTGCAACTTGTGCTGACTTCCAGGAATTGATACTGTTTATGATTTCTGAGAATCAAGTTGCTTCCTTGTAGGAATTTCAAACCAGCCTTCTGTCAAACAAGATAAATGGGCTGCAGCCAGTGATTTGTACCTATCTCTTTAAATCCCAGCAGAATTAATTAGTGGGAAGACGAGGTATACCAAATTCAGTGCTACATCTCATTTTGTCAGTGTAAGATGGAGCACAGTCTACACTCAGGATGTGAAAGTAGTTCTTTCACACTCCTTGGCTCTACACAGAAAGACAGACAGGATGCAATCTTTGTTGGACCCATTACAGTGCCTCAGCTGAAGTTTGTAAGAAATTCTTTGTGATGTATGAATAGCACTGATGCAGCCCTCCTGTTCTGCTAGAATTGCTACAGATATGGAAAAATAAGAAAACCCACAAGAGTCAATCACTTTTGCCAGCACTAGTCCTGTACAGAACTCTAAACAAGAGGAAATGCAGTCTGAGGCTATATTTTTGTTATTGCTGTCCCACCACTACCAGAATCTTTGCAGGGGTCAACTGTTTCCATTTTCCCAGCAGACTGTTCATTACAAACTCTTAATCTTTCACTCATATATGGACACCTCACAAAGGTGAGAATACTCTGTCATATTCTTATGCATAATGTTCACGCCTCCATTTTCATCTACTTAAGTTTGCTTGTTCCTGTTGGAAACAAGAATCAAATGTCTTCCATGCAAGAAGTGTACAGGTGTTTACATCTCGTTGCTTGTCTCTAAGCCCATGGCTCCTTATCAGAGGCAAATGTTTTGCTTAAATATCTGCAGTTTTTCCCTAGCGAAATCACCTTATCAGTGGAGGTGTCCCCCCCCAAAATGTTAAAGCCTTCAATTATTTTTAAATTACTGTTTTAAAAAAAAAAAAGGTGAGAATTCAATGAAATATTCAGACACAGCTTGTCAGACAAGTGAGGCACAACTTGTTGTATGCAATGTCAGAGAGGGATAAATACTCAGGTCACAATTTTTTCCCACAAAAAGACAACATGGATTCCAAACACAAGCTGGGAAAGAAATACAAACTGTGTCACAAGACTCTTAATTCTGATAAATTAAACCTAGATTTGTTTCCCCTAAGACTCAATACTCGTGCCATCAATAGCTAATGAAATCTGAACTTTACTGAAAACACAGCTTTCCTACTGCACATTTTGCTAGCTGCCTAAAGAGTCCTGTAACAAGTTAAGTCCTCCTCCAGAAACTAACAGAATGCTTTAATGAGGCTATCCAGTGTGACTGGGACAGTTTGTTGTCTAAGACTTGTAAAGAACTCGATAAGGACTAGTTCTTAAGGTGACTCAGGGGGACTAAACAGCATGCAAACCTCAAAGAGCAAAAATGATGGCATCAATTTTGCATGTGTATGTTTTGCATAAAAATGTTATTCATACAATACCACAATAATACATATGCTATTAACCACAGACATCTTGATCAGCTGTAGTTCATCGTAGTATCATTAGTCAGAAAGGCAAAAACCCCTAATAAAAGCAGCTTTTAGATGGCAGATAGTACTTATTCACACATAGTATCAAACTAAGCCAATGCACTGAAAAATGCACAGAACAGATGTTCTACTCAACCTTTAATGAACTAAAGGTATGGTAGATCTTACCTTCACCTTATTAATGAAATATTTTAATGGAGCATAAAACAACGTTTTTATTATTAAAAAAAAAAAAAAAAAGTTGTTCCCAGGTAGAATAACAAATCTATTTCATGGCCCATATTTCTACAGCCATCTGCCAGCTTAAAATAACTGTACTGAATCCAAACTTAGTAATCATGAATCAGTAAAGAACATTACTCTGTATTTTTAAGTTCTATTGGAGTCTACACACAACATTTAACTATTTAAATCAGCTTTGTTTTCTGCATCCGGATCTGACAAAGTAAAACTGTCATTACATTATTCAAAGTAAGTAGATGTATATACCATGAAACAGAACATATATTCACAAAAACTTACAAGGTTAACTGATTACTGAAGTGTATATTTCCTTTTCACATGCTTCTTAATTCACATCATAAACGTTCCAAAGATATCCTTTAAGAATAAAACAATTCCAGTTTAAAGGGTAATGCTAAATGTTCTTAAGTGTATGAGAACAACTACATAGTTCTACTTCTGTTCAACCTTGAGGCACTGACATATTTTTTGCTATGATTACTTGAAGTGCTCTTCTGTAGTATGCTTCTGTAATTCATTCACTCTTAGAGCAGTCTTACGTTACAGATACTAATATATCCAAAATGATCTTTTTTTAGAACCTGACATCAGTTGACTACAATGGTTGAAAACCACATCAGATTAAAAAAAAAAAGTATCACTTCTATCCTCCCTTGTGAAATTGGGAGAAACACTGTTCCTGCTCAAAATAAATGCCTCTAACTCTGCAAGTAATCTAGTCTTTCTCACAGGCCCTTCCTTAGAACAGACTGTCTTAATTGCTACCCTTAGAAAAGCCCTTTTCTAAACAGCTTTAAAATTTTGGGCTTTCATTCCAAGTTGAACTTTGGAAAGAAATAACACAGTCAAGACTGGGTGAGACCAACAATTTCTACTTTAATTCTCTTGAAAGTATGTTCCCGAGAACAATTATGGGTGTCATCACTCTACCTTTCTCGCTAGTTCTCTACCAACTCACAAACTGCATTAAACTAACCGTGTATTCAGATGAGCAGAACAGAGAAACAGAGACATAGATAAAAGCCAAAAAAGTGTACCAATGTATTGTCACAGATAGCTTAAAATGAAGGGGTCCTAGCACCACTGTTTATAACCTATTTCTATAAGAAATTGAAGTTGCTCCAAATAAAAGGCTATATTTTAGGCAGAAGACAAAACAGGGTCAAAACCTCACTCTTTTGCTGGGTTCTGAAACAGGAATGCTGCCACACTGTAAGCATGTCCTCAGAAATGTTGGTGTTTTCCTCCATTTTTTTTTCCTCCTGCCACTACAGACATGCTCTGGCATTGTCTATCTTTAAGAATTACCTTTGACTCCTCTTGCCTTTCCCAACTACTTGCCCTGTTTGCCTTTTCTCTTCTACCTGAACTTCAATCAGCTATTAACTTACAACAGTTGACTGCCATTTCTAGCCACCAGTTCTCATGTTCAGATCTAAAACAAGGCCTCCACAGTTCAGCTGAAAGTTCTCTCACAAATGTCTCCAACAATCTTGCCTTATAACTGAGTCAAAGAAAACGGACTCCATTTTCCCTACACCTATCCTCATTTTTTAAATTTACTGTCTCCTTTACTCAATTTTCCTCCCCTTGAAACATTGTTCTCCTTTGTTCATGGGAATTCAGTTACGTTCACATTTTCCTCCCAATCCCTCCTGCAGCATATCTTCCAACTTCAACATTCTCTTATGCCTCTGGTGAGGGGTCCCACAGGACTCCAACCTTGGTCCCTCCTCCTATCCTTACTACATTTGGGCAATTTCACTGCAAAACACAAACTTGAAAACCACCATCTCTTTGCTGGTAACTCCTTAACCTATCCATTTAACCAAAACTGTAGGCGCAACATGCTAAACTAGAGGTATGAATCTCACTACTGGTCTTATTTCCGGCAAGTCCTCTGCACTTCCATTATACCAGACAATATAATCACCCTGTTTGTCATTTAGGCTCCTAACCAGGGAGTAGTCTCCAGCGACTGTAGGGGACAACCTTTCCAATCCAATTGCAGCAAAAAGATTTCAATCTCACATCTCAGTTACTGAAACATCTCCTCTTATTTGCTTCTAACAATTCAGTCTTGCCCAGCTAATAGCCTTTTAAAACATTGCTTCCTTTTTCCTCCTTTAGAATCAGTACCTATTACTCAATAATGAAAGGTCAATTTTTGTCCCCAACCAATCCATGACATGAGCATCCATTATCCTCGTTTGCTGATTTTCAAAGAACTGCCCATGCTGCCCCAGGACTGGCAGGAGTGCTTTACAAACACCTGAAAAGGTAATTAATTGTTCTCTTTTAAATCATCCCTCAGAGCCATTTTTTTGCTGTTTATATTGCTTAAGCACGGTACTCAATATTGTCATGCTGCCTAGTGCATTTTTGTTGTTTACCTTATCTCTGTCATTTAGTTTGTAAAGCCTCTGGGAAAAATCCACTTTTTTCTTCTGTGACTACAGCCTATAACCTTATCCATGACAAGTGCTGCTATACGCTACAGTAACCAAATAATTAGTCTTCAATTTTTAAAACAGGTGACCAGCACAACTACATATTTCCTGGCTGGTTTCCTGCAATATTTTTTTTTTTTTGTCAGAAGTCCTTCCTTGCTTCCATCACTGCAGATGAAGGTAGCTCCTCTGACATGTGACCACAATATAGCCAGCTCCTCTATATACGCCTGCCTGCCCCGCTGTACCATTTGTTCATTCTCATGTCCACAAAGCTTCTACCCCTCCCCAAGTTCACTGAAGACTCTCTGTAGCCTTTATCTAGAAGAGACACTTGTCCATGGAAATGGAAACACTAACAGGCTAGCCAGACAACTAACAGTGAACTCCTTCCTTTGCTTTTTCTCACTGGAAACATCATGAAACTGTCATTCTCCTCTACTACTCATCAACCTTCACAGAACTTATGTAAGTTTAATATCTTGAAGTCACCCCTATACAGTAAGGTTTGCACCTACTGGTGAATTTCAAAGTTGTCAGGAGAAAAAGGAAGCACAACTGGGAAAAAAAAAAGGTGTAGCAACAATACTAGCATAAATGTGCAGCAACAATACTAGCAGAAAACAAGTTTCTTATGCTATGCTTTAAAGATCATCACAATGCAAAATCATAATTCTCTGTGATAGCCTAAAGAATACATGCGTATATAAAAGTATATGTGCCCAAAATTGACAAATCACTTATAGAAATGTTTTCAAGTAAACTGCAGCAGGATTCTATCGATCATTTTCACTAAGGAGAAATTAGCATCTTTCCTTAATGTCATTGATAATACTATAAACACCTAGGACTGAAAGAAATCACTTACTCATCTCCATCTGGGCAGATTCCTGTAGTCTCATCATATTTTGTACAATAAACATCTGGACTGTAGTTAAAAGTCCCATCACGCCTTCGTATAGGTCTACGACGACGCTGATTTAGGAAATGCCAATGAAAACAGGTAAATGGTCTGTGCTGGGTACACTTGTGCTGCAAAAATAGGGGGCACTGCTCTGTCCTAAATTCCTTTAGATACCTAAAAAAATTAAACTGTGTTACAAGTTTATCTTCTTGGAGGCACATTTTTACAGTATTAACAGGGCACTTGACAATTCAGTGCACATAGCCCATGAAAAATTGTACAAATGTACCTGCATACAGTTTTAGTTCCTGTGCACAATTTACTGTTTAGCTGAATACAAGTGACTTCATTTTTTATGACAGATGCATTACTAATAAAATACAGTGGAATACCTGGAAAATTATACTGTGTTTTGTAACTAAACTAAAATCAAATACATTAATTAAAAAAGCACAGTATTTAGAATATTGTCCTACGTAACCACCAAACAGAGATTATAAATCCAACAAATTACTTGAATGAGCATTCATATTGCTTGCTACCATACAAAATAGTCCTACAAAGGCTGTTTTAGCTAAATACCACATCTAATTCAAACATTAGTCCTTAATCAGAACATTCCCAGAATGTGGACACAATATATAGAAAGCTAGAGGGTTAGAAGGGCTTTATGAAGGTTATCAGGGGCTATGAGGGGAGTTCAGCAAACTTACTTCAGCAACTGTTACATTTGTGTTGAGACAGTATGGGGTCTTTGAAGGTTACTTAGGTGTTAGTAAGACAGTCCTTCATTAGCATGCAGGGCATAGAAGCTACTTAGGAAGTCTGATACCTCTTTCCATTGGATATCAAGATCATGCCAGTCTGGACACTACTGTGGCATTTGTCAAAGGATGCAAGTCAGCACTTCTTCCTGTCTCAATTTATATATCTATTAGGCAATTTAGCAAGCTCATTACATCGCTAAAGTTATGGAGTATTTGCAGAGGAAGGGGTATATGGAGGCTTTGCAGAAGAACCTTAAGAGTTCCCAGAGGTCTCTAAAAGGGTGCAGGATATATAACAGGCTACGGGGAATTGAAGATATAGGGAAAGGAAAGGATTAGAAAGAGGAATAAAGGGCATCTTTTCATTTTCAGTTGCTTAAATTGGCACATGGAGGATGTAATGACAGAGTTATGAAGCATCTCTTTAACTTTAGAGAAGAACCTCTAAACTATCCATGATTGTGGGGAGAAAGACCAAAAAAAAAAAAAAAAAGGAACACAATTTTTTGACGTTAAGGGTTGGAGAACAGGCTGTAAGCAGTATCTAGGAAAGTGGCCACATTCCTGTGGTCTTTCTGAGAGTGGTGGAAATGTGACATTATAGAAGTCGCAATATGGGGGATGGGAGCGAATGCAACAATTAGGTGAAAAATTATTATGCCTTTGTGGGGATCACATGGTTCTACATGAGGTAAGCTGTCAGTAGTGCTAGAGGGCTGCAGCGACTTTATAGACCGTATCAGAAGAAAACGGATAGGCTTGCAGAGAGGACGGCGAGCACACGGGACCTGTCTTTCACTACAGGAAGGTCTGCAAAAACTGTCACGGAAACGTCCCAAGGACTCGAGCTGAAGCTGGCTACGCAACGCTTAGGAGAAGCGGAAGGACTGCTGCCATAGCTTGCAGAGGGCGGGCTCGGAGTGCGAGAGGGTGCTGCGGGGCTCGGGATGCCGAAGAATGCCGGCGGGTCACAGCGCGGACCAGAGAGGCACGACCGTGGGAGCAGACGCAAGGCGCGGAGAACCGCCGCAGGCGCTCTGCGGACAGCCGCGCCCGGGCCGCCTCTATCTGGCCGGCACAGAACGCGGCTTCCTCCGCGCGGCGCCTGGAGCTGGAAAAGGTGCGCGGCGAAGGCCGGCCAGGGCCAGGCGGTCTCCTCACGGACCAGCCGCCAGCGCGGGAGGCCGCGCGGAGCAGGCCTGACACACGACCGGGCCCTCCGCCTCGGGTCCTGAGGCCCTCCCGGCGCGGCGCTGGGGCCCCGGGAGCAGGGCGCCTCCAGGACGCGGTACCTACGTATAATGCGTCGGCTGCTCGGTCTGCGGGGACCCACCGGACCCGCCACCCCGCGACACCGCCTTCGAAACCGACGGCATCTTCCCCGGTAGTCAACAGAGCGCAGGCGCAGCCCCGTCCTACCGGTCCCGGCCCCACCCCCCTACAACGCGACGCCTGCCGGCCCCGCCCCACCAGCGCG
>NW_010972731.1:10589031-10590434 GCF_000737465.1 Haliaeetus leucocephalus | reverse complement strand
CGAGCCGCCGCGCGCTGCCCGAGCAAGGCCCCGCCGGCTGCCGGGGCTCCAGCGCAGCCTTGGCCGAACGTCAGTCCTCGAGTACGGTGCCCCCGCGAGAGGCGTCCGACGCCAGCGCCCTCCCACGCCTCGGAGAAGGCGGGCTGCCGAAAGAGCGCGCAGAGCTTCTTCAGCGCGCTTCAGCCGATGGCCTCGTGCTGTGTGCTTTTAACAGCAAAATGCTGCAGACAAGTAGCTCGCAAGTTTTCCAACACCTTAGAAGCCAGAGACCACGAGAAGAGTTTTGCAGGTAGAGGTTCTTTATTAAACACCTATCACATCACTCGAAAAGAAGGCACATGCAAAGGGGCAGCTTTTTATTTCCTTAAACAAAGCAGTACATTGCTGGCATCACTGTTTTAATAGAACACGGAGAAAGCAAGCTAGTCAGAGAAACAAGCATTATTGACCTTAAGTCAATATAAATAAAATCCAGGATCACTCTTTTATCCACCAGGATGCCCCCATGCACGTATCTCACTTGCAACATTCTGTGGTAGCGAAAATTGAATCCCAAGACAAATTAAACCTTGGGACAGTACCAGGCCAACTGTACTCACTTACTAGGCATCATCATCAGGTACTCTACAGCAAAATCAAAAGCCACAGTGGTGCATGTTGTTCAGAGACTAACCAGCAATGTCAGACAAACATGGTGCTAATGCAGTTCTCTCTGTAGCTCCAACCTGTCTTACCAGCTGCTGCCATGTTTGTTTTTTTGGTTTGTTTGGGGTTTTTTGTTTTGGTTTGGTTTTTAATTAGAAATTTTAATAGCACAAAAACAGTTTTGCATTTTTTATATCTGAAAGCTTAAAAAAAAAAAGCCTCTAACTTTTAAGGGAACTAAGCTGTATGACACCAAGTTGGGAGGCAGGGTCGATCTGCTTGAGGGTAGGGAGGCTCTACAGAGAGATCTGGACAGGCTGGATCGATGGGCCAAGGCCAACTACATGACGTTCAACAAGGCCAAGTGCTGGGTCCTGCACTTGGGTCACAACAACCCCATGCAGCGCTACAGGCTTGGGGAAGAGTGGCTGGAAAGCTGCCCAGCAGAGAAAGACCTGGGGGTGCTGGTTGACAGCCGGCTGAATATGAGCCAGCAGTGTGCCCAGGTGGCCAAGAAGGCCAACGGCATCCTGGCCTGTATCAGAAATGGTGTGGCCAGCAGGAGCAGGGAGGTGATTGTTCCCCTGTACTCGGCACTGGTGAGGCCGCACCTCGAGTCCTGTGTTCAGTTTTGGGCCCCTCACTACAGGAAAGACATTGAGGTGCTGGAGCTTGTCCAGAGAAGGGCAACCAAGCTGGTGAAGGGTCTGGAGCACAAGTCTTATGAGGAGCGGCTGAGGGAGCTGGGGCTGTTTAGT
>NW_010972731.1:10587431-10588737 GCF_000737465.1 Haliaeetus leucocephalus | reverse complement strand
TTTAGTGGGCATGGATGATGGTTGGACTCGATGATCTTGAAGGTCTTTTCCAACCTAAATGATTCTATGATTCTATTCTGTATTAGTAGCTGAGATTCTTCCTCTCCAAGAAAAGTCTCCCAAGTGTGCACGTTTCAGTATCTATGAATCTGTAGGAAAAAATAGACTACATTGTTCAATGAAACTAGGGGGTTCCTCCCCAGTATAATGCAAGCCAATCACTTAGATTCCCTGCAAAAACCTCTTACTAGTAATGATCACCTAAATCAGGCACGTGTAAAAAGTTCTAGTCCAGAAAGCAAGCACCGACTATGCATTAAGGGTTGAAGAAGGTAATTTCTACGTTACTTAGTAGAATTAAAAAAAAAAAAAAATCAGAACACAATCACATATATTAATGAATCATACACTTACAGTTGCCTTCGATGCAAGTTGAACATATTCTGTGACTAGCAAAATGTCAAATGAAGGTCACCTTCAGCAGCAATTTTACAGACTTACAGCTTTGATACTTTAATACACTGTGCATCTAAGAAAAATGATCCATGGAAAAGGGATGGGTTGCATAAAACATTATCTTCAAATGCAAGTAGATTTGCAATACATCCTGTTCATCCCTACTGTGCACTGCTGGAAGAAACCACTCCTTGCCGTACCAGCATAAATTACTAAACTAAGACCAGCGCAGAAAGCACCACGATACATGAAGGAATCAAGCTTGCAAGATAAGGCTGCCGAGAGTGCTGGAAAAACACGTTTTCCCATTAAAGTGGCAGTACAGCTTTTAACCAGGTGAATGCCAGCAAGCTTTCGGCAGCTCCTTCACTGCAGCCGCACTCCCGTCCTCATTCGTCTTTCCGCGGTTGCAGGGGAGCGTTGCTTTTTTGGGCCACATCTGAAGAGTCCGCGATCCGACCGGAGAAAACCGCCTCCAGTCGCTCATCTATCTCCGTTTTCTCCCTGAAGACGCACCAGAGCAACAGCCCAGTGCACAGCAGACTGAGAGGCAGCACCTTCGCCCACGGCCTCTCGTGGTCGCTCCCCATGGAACGGCTGACGCTCCACACCCGCGGACTGGCCTTGCTGGCGGAGAAGGGGATGGCCCCCGCGCCCTCCGGATCCGGGCCCGCCGGGCCTCGCTGCCGCGCCAGCCACCTCCGGGGGCCAGGCAGGGGCAGGGAGCGCCGTGCCCTGCAAAGACACAGGCATCAGAGGCGCGAGGCGCGCAGCCCGCGGCCCCGACCCCGCGCCCACCACCTCACCGCCAGCGGCCCAGCACTCAGCTCATCCCGCCGCGCCGCCCTGC
>NW_010972731.1:10577064-10587421 GCF_000737465.1 Haliaeetus leucocephalus | reverse complement strand
CCCCGCGCCGCCCGGAAGCGGAAGCGCGCCGGCGGCCGCGGGGCCCCGCAGGCTCTCGGACGACGGGCCCGGGCCGAGCCGGCGCCGGTTGCCGCCGAGGAGCTAGGCGGCAGAAGCGGTGGAGCGCGGCGCGGGCCGCGCGCTGGCCACCCGGCGAGCTCACCAACCGGACCAGAGGAGGCAGCGTACCCGGCCTCCACCGACTCCCACAGTAACGGCTCCACCACTTGCGTTGGAAAAGTCCGCTTTATTCCATGCTACGTACAGAGAACGGCCACGTGCTCCCTCAACGGAGCTGTTCTTTTAGAACAGTGTTGGTGCTTTCACAGCACCTTTCCGTCAGAGCCTGAAGAGCTTTCGTTTTACCCACCCACTCTCCCAGGATGACATCAACCTCTCAGCGCGGGTGGAGTGGGGCGTTATGCACTGCTACAGCAGAAAACATTTCTTTTTCTGCTAAAGCCTGCACAGAAAACCTTTTGGCACACAGATGAAGCAACGTGTTCTTAATAGTGTACTTGCTGCCTTTCATGCATGCAACATCTTACAGCACTGGTCTTGAACTATTTTGTATATACACCACCTGTTGCCGTGCTTGATCAAAGAAAATAACAGCTGGGACTGGAGATGCACAGTCTGTAAACCTATGCCCAATATCGGCCTTAGCAAAGAAGTTTTACAAATGATCTCGGAGACTAGCCAACTGTTCTCCGCAATGGCGAGCCTGCACTCCATTATGTTCTGCTTTACGGCAGAAATTCAGAAAGTCAAGAATCCTCGCAGAAGGTCAGTCATCTCGGTGCCACGATACACGTTCAACTTCTTGACATTCCATATGAACTTGCTGTTTACCAGCCAAATTTCTTCATACAGTGTCATTCCAAATTCCTGTGTCGCCATGCAGGTGCTCATCATCCTTTGACCCGTTAAAAACAGTTGTCACTGCAGTTGCCAGTTTGTGACTTACATGTTCAACACTGGTATTTTCAGCTGTAATATTTAGTTTAAGACATCAGTTATTTCCGCTTTTAAACACCAAAACATTTCTGTCACAGAATTTACTCAATAGTTTTGAAATAATAAGTCACGTAGAGTAAGCTGTGAATTCTGCTTTTGATTGTACAGTTCTAATCTGCAGTAATTGTATGAACTAACAAACTGTCAGAAATACTGTGCAAGTTACATAGTTAATAGTTTAAACATGCAGATAAAATGTTCTATAAAAATTCCAGTACGATGAGTTTTCCCTAGAAAAGGGTCACCAATTAAAAAAACAAAACAAAAAAACAGAGAAGAAAGTTTCTCAAAACAAAAAGAAGAAAAAATTAAGTATGTCACTAATTTTAAGCTAATTTAATTAGCTCAAAGGTTCATTGTTTTCTTCAGGTGCCAATTCTGAACATAAAAAGTGTAAATATATATTCAGGGAGATTAAATCCTCCTTAGACAAATAGTTCATGTAATAATGGGCACGATGGACTGGAAGGCATGGTGGGGAACGACAGAAAAAAACCCACAAAAAAACCCCTAAACCCCACCACCAAAAAACCAAAAAACCAACTTGTCTGGAATTAATCCAGATAAGCCTTGCTTCTTCATAGCCAGCACCGAACAGTCTTTCCTTCTAAAAAGTGCATGTGATATGGTACTTAGAAATCAAAGAGAGGAAAAAAAGCTGACTAAGAAAGGATAAAACCAATTCAAACAGGTACAGAGAACATTTCAAGTGTTCTTGAAGAAGTCAGGCCTTGTGGTTGACTATGCAGAAAATGGAGTTACTTAAAAGATGCTTACGTGCTATGAATGCTCTAACACCGATTTCCTTTTTCTTTGGCACCTTAAGTACCAGAGACAAACTTCAAATACAACAGCAGTCAAAATTTTTCTATAAAGCTAAAATTTCAAGTCATCAACACATTTGGGGGGGGCAAAATAAGTCCTCTTGCACAGGAATCAAGACCTAAGTACTTATTAAAAACTTTGTCTACTGAATTTTACCTCCATATATGTCAGATTATTTAATCCTTGCTGTAACCAAAAACAACATTTGGGTATTCACATTCTGAATAGACAATAATGAAAACAAATGATACCAAAAAACTCACCAGAATTTCCTTTGTATGCAATACCGTGCTGACTTAATAAATCTTTAAGTTTTTTTATTTCTTTAGAAAGTTGCTTGTATTCCTAAGAAAGGAAATACATTTTAAATGGCTCTCCCACTCTCCAAATGCATACATAAAATGGGAATTTATAAAAAATAATAAGTCTGTGCACAGCTGTTAGAGCTTTTCACTTAGAAGATCTTAAAAGATAAACTGCTTATTCCAAGAACAAGGCACAAATTTTATAAAAAGATACATTCCTATGTTGCCAAAACAGGAGCCAGCTTTTTCCAAGCCCAAGAGTGAAAATTAGGAGTGCTTTCTGTAACTATTTCAGATCTATCCTCTAACTAGCATTTTATCATAGCATAAAATTGCATTCATAAAGTTTGCCACAGGACCAGGCTTATTTTATTTTATATTACAATGCTACAGTCTGGAAGTTTGTCACCTCCTCAACTCTTGACCTTCACATTCTTGCTTTCAGCAGTTTCTGTTAACTTACAGAGCCAGGGATTGCTTAGTACTTTTGAGGCTCAAACCACGTATCTGGAATCTCGAAGAAGCCCTAATTTTTTTATTGTGTTTTGTTTTTTACATCAATCAAGAAAGAGCAAAAGATTAACTATTTAAGATTCCGTGGTTACCAAAACAGCCAACTTTATGTCAATTGAGCTATGATGAAGCAGAAAAAGAAGTACAAATTATTAAATATTGTATTGTTAACTATTGGGAAAAAAAAAATAGGTGAATATTCCAGCTCCTAGCAGTACCACATCAAAATGGTGATCCTTATATAAGCATATTCAGCTAAACCCCAGTTTATTTGGTTATATTCAGGAATTACTACGTGGTGTTTTGTCTTTTCTACATTTTCAAACAAAATTACAACAGCAGCTTCTTCTCTGCATTATAATGAATTAATTCCCTTCCATGCTCTTTTTTTGATGTTCAGCTTGCACTCCTTGAGGTTGTCTACCTCTATTTTCCCCATTTCAATTCTGTTGCAGAAGGACTGTTCACACACATGAAAGTTATTCAGAAATGGACACAGCATAGCTCATTCTGCCCTTTGCTTGTGCAACAGCCAATGCATTCTGACACGAGTCTGGGTAATTATCCATGTCAACATTCCCAAGGCTGGTTGCACATTTATTTTCACTAGCAAGTCCTTCCTATTTCCAGACTGATACTCCCCAGAAAGAGTACTTATAAGGTGTTCATAACGCAAGTGCCTACTCTAATTCCTATACACACACCCGTCTTCTTATTGGGCATTCAGTTGTGCTGCTTTGTTTTTGACTTAAGGGCTAGAATAAAGATATCAAACCGCTCTGTATGCAGACTGCTACATATTGAAACCAGATGAGATAATCCCATGAACAGATTTCAGCTGAATCCAAAGAGTGTTTACATAATGCTGTCACACTTATACTGTCATAAAGTGAAAACCGGCAATATAATTCCACACTGTAAATATTACACTCTATACCTTACTGCACTTCTCCACTGTTTCAAATTCCACACTTATTTTCTTATTCTGTTTCTCAACTTCTTCTTCTTCTGTTGCTTTTAGAAGTCCTGCTTCCTCAAAAATCTCTTTCAGTATTTTTTTGTATCCCTGAAAAAGAAAGTTTCTAAAAGACAATAGATCAATCCACCCGACTCTCATCTCTGCTTGTAATTTGCACTGGCCATTCCAATTCCTCAAGCTTCACTGTAGCAAACATTACAATTATCAGTTGATATAGCAGTTACAGAGCACAAAAATTACTATTTGCCAACTGCAGAATAAATGCATCCGTTCGAAAAGGAGAAACTGCAGAAGCCAGGTTTGGCTATTTGACAATAATTGTTCTTTACCAAATAGGGTTGGAAGAAGTTAACAAACCTGGTCAGTTATTAGTTCATCATACAGAAGCTGCTCTGCTTCATCCCACTTCCTTTGTAGTGCTTCAGTCAGAGTTGGATAAACTGGAAAATGGAAGTCAAACCACGTAAAAACCAACAGCATTATCCTGCATTAGTTAAATGCTCCTCTAGTAGCATGCAAGTGTATTTGTTTTAAGAAGTCAAGGTTTCTATACAGTACAGAGTCTCTACTGCTTTCAAGAGTTGGTGTTAAACTTAAAATCCACTTCACACATTGAAAGTTGCCGGAGAATGCCACCAACCAAAAATTTTTCTCTTATTTCCAGCTAGAAGGCCTCATATTTCTTTGTTGAATGTAATTCTCACTGACCTCTCCCTTTTTGTAATGTAATTAAATGTGCAAATACTGCAGGGCTGATTCCTACGACCAGTCCAAGAAAAAAAGACAAAGAGAAAAAAAAAACCCAAAAAAACCCCCACTCACTGAGTCTACACTAGCAATGACAATTTATTTGAGAAATACCTATGTGTTATAATGACTGGGATTTAAAATACACTTCATATTATATGTTACATTTAATACTCATTTATATCAAGTTACAAACTCAAAGAACCTAAAAATTTACACTCTGAGGTTGGTGTAACATGCCAGCTGCTCCACACACAAATGATTTTCTAAATCTTACCTAAAAGAGAGTGGGGATGGCATACGAGAGGAGTCTCAAATGTCAGAGAGTAAACACAAGTACTCGGCTCAGACACATATGCCAATTTATTGCTCTTTCCACAAACAAGATGAACCTAAACACCAGTAAAAACAAAGATGCGTGAATCACCTCCACATAAAACAGGACAGGACCAGCATTGATGATCCATTTGCTGTCTTCCAATGCTAGCAGATGCATTTCTGTACATACTGTCATGTCAAAGCTTCCAGTGCTGTCACCCACAGAAAAAGAATCATAGCTAGCACATCTTCAAATTATTTTATCAAACGTGAAAATTGCTTGCTCTAATGGGAAATGGTCCCCCCACCTATCACTGTTCCTTGGACTCCCAAGCACTGTATTTCCAGCAAGAATTAGAGTAAAAGGGAGGGTGAATAGGACACCCTTTAGAACCTCACCTGACATAAGCATAATTCACTTGACAAATTTTAGTTCTGTCCAATGTGCTAAATAAAGAGAACAATACACATCTAGCCTGTAGAAATTTGTTTCCATCTTTAAACTTGCAGCACCAGTATTTTCTGTCTGTTCAAAACTAAATGCCAGTGAAAGATCTGAATCACAGTATCAAAGGTGATACAAGAATAGTAATTCTTTCCGCAGCCCCTATGGGAGATAAAGATGTTAACAAGGCACCTCCATCACAGTATAGAGTATTTTCACCTTGGCCAAGACATTTTGTCACTTATCCCATCTTCATATGAATTATTATTCCAACTATATATCCCTCTCTCAAGTACTGTATTGTCACCCATCATTGTAATAGCTAAGCATCTTTTACATGAAAAGCAGCCTGTTGTGAACTATACAGTATCTTTAACTCTTCTTCACAACATCTACCTATGTTACCAGGGAATGTGAGATTTAATTCATTGTATCTGTAAAACTGTGTAACATAATGAAACAGGAGGTGGAAAAAGAAAAACATTAATGAATGAAAGGATACACAATGTATGCAAATCATGTGCCACACATTGTCACAATCTGTGACACAAGTCTCAGACACCCTTCCTTACCCTTGGCACAGAGACTACTTGAATGTGAAAAAGAACATTTTAACCACTCCACAAAATAAGAATTTTTACTTTTTCTTTAAAATGTACTCACAGAAGAATCTGTTTATCTTGAGTTGGTTCCTCTGCCACTCCCATATATTTGATTGCTTCCTCAATTCTCCTTGCATGCCCTCTGCTCTTGTTTTAACACCTTACTTAGCTTCTCAGCATGCTGTTAACGCCTAATTCTTTTCCCTCCTTTTTCCTGGATGTTCTTAGCACAATATGCTGGCATCCCGCATTCAACAAATAGCTAATTTTCTTTATTTTTCCTGACACAAATTACAAAGCACTGTATGTTTCTACAGTAGTGATAATACCAGAATATTCCACTCTATCAAGGAAAAAAAAGAGTTAAAAGTAACCAATGAGAATACATAAGTAAACTTATTCAAAAATTTATCCTGATTTTAGCTTCCCTCCTCCATCCATTCACCTAGCTCCTACAGGAATTCATCTTCATGTTTTATATCACATCTTAAATTATGACTTCTTCAAGGTAGGAATGTTTCAGTCTGTAGAGTGTCATGAGTGTGTGTAGAGAGTCACGCTGTCTGAATTAGCATAGTCTAGGTTATTATACCTTTGTCTGTCTGCTCTTAGTTTCACATGAGTCTCCTTCCCTCATCCACATTCCAACAAATGTGTTGTTGTCAATTTCCCATTCATCCCAGATTCTGAAAGAAAACAAACCCAAAACAGGACATCATTTTATTTTAAGTTACTGGAAAGAAAAAGGTGAACACTCAGGAGGAAAAACAGGAATACCCTTATACCATGTTCAATTTAACTGTACATACTTCATTTTTGTTGTCTTAGTATTTCCAGCCAAGACCTTATAAACAGTGTAGTTTGTTATCTAGGCTGCTACACAGGGCACATCAACATTACTTTGAGAGCACAGTTTTGGATCAGCTTTCAGTTCGCAAACCATTTGCACGTACAAATCCATGTTTACATCCAATAAAATATAGCTTATAGATCATCCCACAACAAATTCCGTGAAGCTATGTACCCTGTGCAACTTGGATTGTTTGCAGGATTTTCAGTGCTGATGAGAGCACCTACAAAACCCAGTTGCTACTTCTGCTAGTCTTAAAGCCAATGATACTCTCAGCATCTCAATGTACCCTTTTCCTCTCATGTTGGCTCACTAATTATTGTGCACACAGGAAAAAAAAGAGACATCTATATACAAAATATTTAGAAAGGCAGTAATTTTAAAGCAGTGCTCTGGTTTATAATTAAGTTTATTTTAGGTCTTATGATTTGGATACTCTGGGGTCTTTGAATACTTTGGGATACTTTTTCGGGTCTACATTGAGTCTTTTATTACCTTTTGTTAAATATGTTTAACACAACGACTAGGCATAAAGCACTCATTTCATTTTGTAAGGTCACATTCAACTCAAAGTGAAAATAGTTAACAGATATGAAATCTTTGTTAATATAAGCTGTAGTTATACATTATTGAATTTCTCACATGAACATATCACACCTGCAGTTGGCACTGGTTATTAATCAGCCTCCAGCTAAAACAGGAAGTTAGTATTTATCAACAAAAAAATCTGAGTTTTTCAAGATGGGGTATTTTTATGCATAACGCCTTGGGAACTACAGTGACCGAACCTGACCAATAAAAGAATCTTAATTTTAAACCTGCCTCCTTTTTGACAATCTATAAAACAATCTACTAACAACACAGGTAAAACTTAAAGGTCTAAAAGCCTCACCCTAAAATCCCACTATAGGCATTCCATCGAAAAGTCTGCTCATGCTGAGTGACATTATGGAAAGGACAAAACTCATACTTGTACCTTAAAAGAAAAAAAGAAAAAGAAAAAAAGAAATGTTTTAGACTGAAATAAAAAACTAGTTTGTTCCCAATAAATATATAGAATCAAATATCCAAATCCATTACTCACGTGGATTCCACAAAACTGAAACACTTGCCAGCAAGCCTAAAGAGATGTGCAGGGCCTAAAAACACCACAAAATGACATCAAGGAAGAATAACATTTTGGTTAAATTTAAGCAAGTTACTGTGGTGACAAAATTGCAAGGCGTATGTGACAAATTTAGTTTTCTGCTGTACATAAGGAAATTTCTATCTTCCATATAGATTACTGTAAGTTCCCACTAGTGCTATATTGGTTTGCATCATGATCTTTAACATTTTTCATATTCAACACTCAGTGAAACAGATCAGCCTCTTTCTATGACAGAAATAAGAAAACTGTATACAAACAAATATTCAGAGGCCAGATCCATAAAAGGAATCATCAGTACAGATCTTGCCAAAATCTGACAATGAAATGACTAGAAGTCTTGCTTGGCAGCTGTCTGTCCCCAAAGTCATCCAAACTCCTCAAGTTTATACTAGTAAAGCCCATTTGCTCAGAATGATGACAGTGCTGCATATTTAAGTTTCACTGAGATTCTCGAACTAGATATTCCTTTTCGTAGTTTGCCTTCATGGTCTGATCCAGGTAGTATTCAGCAAGATAAACCTTCTACTGTCAGACAGGTCAGCAGTTACAATTCTACTCTTGTAGAATTGACCATTCCAGCCTTGCTGTCAAAGGAATCCAAGACAAGTAACTTGTAATTCAAAAAAGGGCCCAGAGTTCTGAACTAGGTGCTACAGGGCTATTTCAGTGTCCCTTGTTTAAGGTAATTTTGCATGGGATGATTAAATATTTGTGAGGAAAGGAGAAGAAAAGAGATTACAAAGCAAGTAAAATAAAACCCCATCCTGGATTCTAATTCCTCACTGCCAGGATTGCCTATGTACTTTTTCCAAAGATGTAGACAAGCAATCCTAGAAACAAAGATCAGACCACCAGAATCATGCCCTCCGGAATTCCCTAACCACTGGGATACAGGCAGGTTCTCTTTCCCATTTGATTTTTCTGACTGTATGATTTTGCACTTCATTCTACAGATTATCATAGGCTTGGCCAAAGGGTTTGCCCCTCTACTACATGCAACCTGTGCTTTAGTGATTAGGATGCTCTCCCCACAGAGGAAAAAAAAGCAAATTCGAATGTCCCTGAGGAATGCATTAAACTCATGCCTCCATTTCCTGGGCAGATGCTCTGAAAGAGAAATTATAGTAAATATTACCCCAGCTGTCTTGTAAAAGAAAAGAACAAGTAAGGTTTCCATGCTAAAGAAATAATTGTGAAGACAGGGTTCCATGCCTTAAGATTCCAATTCCATAGACGTTCCCAATTTTTGGCCACACGTAAGTTCCCACATCCAGGAAAGAAGGATTTCTATCATACTGTCCTTTTCACTTTTTTCCTGCTATTTTTGGCATCTTTCCATTCAGCATTCTATTACTAATCGTATTTCTATTTCACTTTTCACATGCAGTACCTGCAGAATTTATACATTTGATTTGGATTTATAAAACATGACAGAAGACATTAAGCATCATCACTTTCAGTGTCACCATACCAAGATGCCTTTATTGAACCTGAACAAGGTTTAAGCCCGTGCCTAAGGTTAGCAGAGAGACAAGAGTTATTTCCTTTTGCTTACTCCTTGCATTCAGGGTTTATTTTATCTACTGTCCTCCACATATTGTCTAGAATTTTTAGATTCCTGTTTACTTTGCTAAAGAAGTGGTGGATTTACATTGCAGCACCCAGCCTTCGTCTGTGAAACTGAACCTCTGTGACTTGTTCTAAGACTACTTTTAGGACTTTTTTAAAAATAATTTTTGAGTATTATCCCATCAGATGATGGGATGGCTTTTATATGACAATCTCAAGGATGCTAGGGATTGTTTCAAGAAGAAAGTAAGTTTTTAGTAAGGATCAGAAGGATCTGTGACTGCCTCAATAAACACAGAATAAAACATAAGGATAGCACTGTGACACCACCAGTCCAAACAGCACTGGGACATGGAACACGGAACACAGAAGAGCTTAATCCAGGTTTTAATCTGTCAGAAGCACAATAAAATATATTTGCCCATCCTTATTTCCCCCGATGCTCGTAAAACGACAAGTAAAATCAGTCTTTGTCTGCATAAAGTCAGGTTAGACTATTTTGCAAGTGACTGTCACTAAATGATGAAAACTACAAAAAAGGTAACGCTTGCGTATACCTGATACTGCAGAGGGGGACATCTTTGGCTGCAGCCTGTTTGGCTGAGGCAAGAACGGGTTATTCAACCTTTCAAAAGAAGGAGAGTGAAGCATTTAAGACCGAGTTACGCATCTGGCTCCGGCTGTATCCTCCCCTACCCGAGCGTCCCAACACCTACAGCCGCGCAGGACGCGCAGAGAGCAGCGACCCTGCCCGCGGGCCCACCAGCGGAGGCGGCAAAGGCGCCCGGGCCCGGCCGGGCCCGCCCTTCCCCGGAGGACGGAACGGTCTGGAGCGGGCACAGCGGCAGAGGAACCCGAGCCCGCCGAGGCCGGGTGGGTCGCGGGACGCGGCGAGCGGGCGGCCACGTACCCGAACGTGTTCGGCTCCTCCACAATCTTCATCTTCCCCGCCGAGGCGAAGAGACCTGCCGAGCAGAGAGCAGTTGGCTGCGGCGGGCGGGCGGACCGACCCACCGCCGCACCCGCTCGCCCCCCGC
>NW_010972731.1:10556498-10576937 GCF_000737465.1 Haliaeetus leucocephalus | reverse complement strand
CCATGGAGCGCGGCCGGCGCGCTGCCCCGCGGAGGGGCGGCCGGCGCGGGGCTCGCAGCTTCGACACCTTCGCGGCGGAGGCGGAGACCGCGCTGAGAGGTGCGGGAGTGTGTCGCGGCCGCTGGGCCGCGCCGAGCGGGACCGCGGGTCCTGCCCTGGGTCCTGCCGGGCCGCGGGTCCTGCCCTGGGTCCTGCCGAGGCGGGCCGGGCCGGGCGGCCGCCGGGCAGTAATGCGCGCCTGCTGTTTTCAGCTTGCCTGGAGGGCGAGGGGGCCGCCCCGGGGGCGAAATTCCCGTGCCCTCTTGCCATGTGGGAGCTCGGACACTGCGATCCCAAGAAATGCACCGGGAGGAAACTGGCCCGAAAAGGGTTGCTCCGAACCCTGCGCCTCCGCCAGAGATTCCCGGGCCTCGTCCTCAGTCCTCTGGCTACCGAGTACGTCTCTCCAGCTGACAGGCAAGTCCCCGGTGAGGCCCGTGCACAGGTGATCTCCCTGCCTGTTGGCAAAGCCCGTGGAGGTGCAGGCTGTGGGGAAGCGCACTTGGTTCAAATGCTGTAATGATGGTATATTAGGGTGAACATTTTAACCACTGATCCATGGCCACAACTGTGCTGCGGAATAAATTTGACCTTCCTGTTACACTACATTGATGCATGAACATGAGAAATGGAGCTGTTTTATTAAATCATGTTAATATTTTTACACAGCTGCTATCAGGTGAAAACAGCATCTATAGATCCCAATGAGAAATCAAAGTATGTGGTTTGTAGGTTAATTTGTTCAGAATCATGGGCCTACAGCTACTGCATCTTTTAGGATTCCATATTCAAGTTCTTTGGCTAGGCAACACAATGCATTAACTACAAAATGTACTTGGGGGAAACACTAAGAATTTTCTTCAGATGGGCCTGCAGAATTTTTATAAAGATGTATTTACTCAGAGAAAAGATTAGTCTTTAGAAGCTGGTGGAGAACCTAAATCTGAACTTTGGTGTACTTTTAAGAATGCGAATGTTACTATTAACCAGACTCTTCTGTCACATTTTTTAAACCTAGAATTTTTCACTTTCAGTTTGAAATGTACGGATAAACCTTCTTTGCCACATGTGTGTTCAGACAAAAAGCATGTTATTATTCTTTCTCATTGCATCTGTATTTTAGATCATTGTAAAATGCATGCTTTTTGATTGACAAAAGGGGGGGGTTGTATGCAAATTTGTTGCCAGTATAAAGCGGCAATTGTAGTTCCCACTAACTTATCAATACAATGATAACAGTTTTTCAAATACAGTGATGTTTCTTTTTTTTAGGCATGTCATTGCTCAGAGTGGAATGGCAGTCATAGATTGCTCATGGGCCAAATTAGAAGAAACTCCCTTTAAGAGAATGAGAGGAGGTCATCTACGGCTGCTGCCTTACTTGGTGGCTGCAAATCCTGTAAACTATGGTCGGCCATGCAAGCTGTCCTGCGTGGAAGCTTTTGCTGCAGCTTTTTGCATTGTCGGTAGGCTGTAATATGTCTGATGTGAAATATGTTACCACCAATTCTTACATCCTTAATAAATCAGAAGAGATGATCTGCGATAGACTAAACTGTAATGCGGTCCCACTGGTCATCACTTTGTTGAGTTTGGAATCAGATTGCCTAGCTTTCTTCGAAGTGCTTGTATCTGGTAGCATCGAGGTATCTCTGGGGCGTTCATGTCAGTTACTATACAGGACACATAAACTGATGATCCTGGTTTTGTCAGGATGGCACTTAATGTTAGAAAAACTGTTAAAAAAAAAAAAAAAGCCAGAAAAGACAGAGCATGAATCCTTAAGCAACTTTGTCTTAATGAGAGATAACAGCTGTCTGTTAATAGGGTGGATTCTAGTTAAGAACAAAAGAAATTGCTCCCTCTTGTGATGTTTTGCAAACTCATCACAGAATTTTCTTGACAATTGAAGAGACATGCTCTACTATACTGCAGACAAATCTTATCTTCTGAAAATACCATATGTACAATTGCTGTCTTGCTGAAGGACTGTGGGAGCTAGACTTTGAATCATTCATTACCTGTACAAAATATTTTTATATAACACTCACTAAAAGACTATGAATTTTTCTTGGATTCAGTTAAGTATTTCAAGTTAAACTGAAATTTGAAAATATTTTTAATCTTTTTAAAAGTCTGAGTCCCCGAACACTGAAAAATGCTGGCAAACATCTATCATAGTGATACATAGGTATGTACTGTGAGTGAAATCTTACAATGAAAAAGAAAACTGATCATTTATCTTCTGTTTTAGGATTCCCAGACCTAGCCACCATTCTTCTAAGGAAATTTAAATGGGGTAAGGCATTTATTGACTTGAACAAAAATCTCTTGGAAAAGTATGCAGCCTGTCATTGCCAGGAAGAAGTGCTGAGAGTTGAAAAGGACTTTTTAGCTAGTGTCCAAGAAACAAAAGATGAAGAAATAGGTAAGAAAAACCACAGACACACCACACACACCCTTTTCCTAACTAAATTCCTTACAATCTTTTCCTTTAATCTCATGAAAATATTGGCAAGGTAGAAGAGCTTTGTTGAGATGTGTTGTTCTGTCTCTATACTGTGTATTCTTCTAAGCAAGTTTGCCTATTTTTTTAACTCAAAAAGATGAAAACGACTAAAGTAATTTAATGCATATATTAATGTATTCACAGCTGAACTGTGGAGCAGCTACCCTGATTAAATTAAGGATATTGGAGAACTAAGGAGTAAAAAGAAAATATGATGCTTCCTCATTTTATCCACAGATGTTAAAAGCAGAGTATGAGTAAAAAGGCTAGTAATTCAGGAGGACTGTAAGAGAAATATAGGCATACAGTCTGACAGCAAGGTAGTTGCACATAAACCTAAGAAAGACCTTTAATGGATACATTTATATAGTCCCTAATCAGGACATTTAAAATCAGACCTATAAAGATAATGAAAATAGCTTATAATACGTACAGTAGTTTATTCCCAGATTCTTCCAGTAACTTATTGGTATCCCAGTATTTCAGGCTATATTCACAGGTGAGTGCTTGGTCTCATTCAAGACAGCATAAAAAAAAGCCACATCAAGTGATCGAGAACATATGAGGAGAGGTGCTCCTCATTAATGTTTTCTTTTCACAGTGGTTAAGTCCCATAAAAATAGGCCAGGGGTTCACACTGTAAGATGGTAGACAGCCTTTAGTTTCACTGAACTTTGATGTCTTTGCCGTGACATGCTAGGCTGAATGAAATCCTCCTCCTGTTTGCTGGAAGCCTAACTACTGTTACATTAAACTGAAGACAGTTCTTGAGGGGCAACGCTACTATGCCAAACAAAGCACGCTTCCCCCCACAATCGTATGTATTATTTTCTGGATGGACTGTAGTACCAAAGCTGTCATGCCTTGTTTGACTTTTCTGAGGTAACAGTTCTCCCCAGCTGTGTAAGTCAAAGTAAATCTAGCCCTACCCTTACTGAGCAAGAGCTAAGCCTGGACAGCTATACTTCACTTCTCAGTAGAGATGAACTAACTAGACAGCCCTTTTAGAACTAAATCATTCTGAGAACATCCATGTTTTCTTACCAAAAGCCTTAGAAACCTATGTGTACAGTCTGACTACCCCTAAAGAGCTACTGAACCCCTTGGGGGGGGGGAGGGGCACAAAAAGCATGGAAAAGAGTGAAAAGACTAGAATGGGGGGCAGGACTTGGTAGTTGTTTCTCACCTCCCCTGGCTTCTGACCAAGTGACTACAGTAAACTTTACAGAAAGCTGAACCGGATTTCCTATGCCTTCCCCTCCATGCCAACAATCTTCTCTTAAAATGAAAATTAAGGCAGACCATTAAAATATGCCTTCTTCATCAATGGGTATGTTTTTTTCCTTCTTTTTCCAGATCCATTTGATGTTGAATCAGGAGAAGAATTTTCTAATCCCAACAGACCAATCAATTCCCCACGGTAATGAATTTAATTTAAATACTATTTTTCCTATTATAAGTTGTTTTGCATTTATAATCCTGAAAAATGTTTCCAGACAAGCACAAAGTAATGAAGAATCTGAGGAAGACAGCGTGAGCACTCCAGATGATGCCACTGAAAGCAGTGATGAGAGCAGTCCAGAAGATCATGGTACTGTAAAGTTGCTGCAACAACAGCCAATAAATCAACTATATGAAAAGTAAAAAAAAAAAATCAAAAAAACCCAAACCACAGTAAAACCCACAACAAACAAACAAAAAAAACCCCTACAATCCCGAAGAGTTGTAACATCCTGTATAAAGAAATTTTCTTGTGAACAGTTAACAGTGTGGCTTATTCACCTGTAATTTGATGCCTAGCAAATTCCTTCCTTTAGGTGAACCTCAGGCGATAGGTGGACTTATAGGTCTATTTGTTATGCACATAAAGGCTTTAGGTTATTTAATTTTTAGATAATTGTTTATGGCATGCTGATTATTATGTAAAGAGCCTGAAGCTTAGTTACAAGTTAAAACTGTATTCTAATCAATGTGTCTGGAAAGTGGTTTATAGGGATTATTTTTACCTAATAGTACATTAAGTAAACCCTTCTAACTTCTGGGCTATATTTCAACTGGAAAACATGACTAAGTTACCACCCTCTTCAGAGTGCCTACCACATAAAGAGCCTCTGACTTTCTGCAGGCCTGAGCCTGCCATATGTATTTCAACTACTTCATCTAGTTTAGGGTAAACTGAATACCTAAGCTTAAAAGGAAAAAAATGCTTCCTGGAACTGTTTTAACATCTCAGTATGTCTTTTCAGTAACTTTACTTTTTTTTTTTTTTTAAATTTACTCTGATCAATAGTCCTAAGCAACATACAATGTTTTGTTGTGACTTTATATTCACAACTGTACCACAAAGTTTCAGGTAACAGGTTCAGCAGTGCTATCTGCCTGCATTCTCATTACTTGAAGCAGCACTCCACCAAGTCAGAAATACACATTGTCCAGCCCTTAAGGATCTGAGTCGGAGACTCATCAGCACTAGTATCTTAGTTCACTTTTTTCCATATGCCTGCCAGCTTGTGTAGTGAAAATGCACCTGTTAGCAGTTGTCTTCTGTACATTTAACTAGAATGCTCTACTGTTTCCAGCACCCAAGTAGAACTTATTTAAACCTAAACTTCAGCAACCCTTCAGGAGAATTGGAGATACTGAGGACAGTTCATAGTGTTACCTTCATATATAGAAGTTCTTCAAGTCACAGCAAGATTTTCACCTCTTAACCCTCATCTACTGGAAACAATAAACACTAGCCCTACTGGAACTAGAATTGGCAGTCACAGCAGCAGTTTTAGTGGTACAAATATGCCATTTCCCTTTAAAAAGAAAAAAAAGAAGCCCAAGTAAGTGACTTTGACAGGGAACCTTCTCCTTTAGCTCAGTTTCTCAGTTACTTTCCCAGCCCAAGCATATGAAGTCTTTTCCAAATCAGCTGCTGTAACAAGGATTTCTAGATAGTGACAAGGAGGCAATCCTACACAAACAATTTTTAGGAGACTGAGAGTAACGTGAGGATGTTAGCTACTCTAATTTGGGGGAACGCTTTTATGTTACAAAGCTGTCGTAATCAAATGCAGACAAGCAGAACAGATCTGGGAACAGAGCTGTATCACGCTTAGAATAACTTAAGTCTCTAGCGATAGCCATTTTTTAATAACAAAAGCACTGAAGAAGCTACAGCTCAGATGGAACAAAACTTCTCACACTTCATTTGTTTTGCAGAATGATTTTGACTAAAAATACAATAAAAAAAGCAGTTAAAGTTTAATAGAGGGCATATCAGCTTGACATACATGAAAATAACTTACATAATTTAACTGATTTCCTTTACAGAAGGAAACTGTAATTGCATAGAGCACATCCTTTTCCTAAAAGCTATATACATTGACATATGGAAGAAGGCACAGAATTATTTCTGATAAACAAGTACCATTTAAAATCCCCAGTTGCTGTAGGTCCCCTTGCATTCCATGGACAGCTTCTATAATTGTTCATATCAGTCTAACGCTTGCGTTATTTTATGTTAACATGGTCACACCAGTATGTTGATCCCATTATGCACAGTAAGCAATTGGTCTCTAGCTAGTCAGAATTCCTAAGGAACTGATCAAAGTTTAATAGCTGCAATTACCACTTGGGGCCCAAAGAAGGGCTGCTTTCATGCTGGGGGTGGGGGCAGGGAAAAGAAATGAAGGCAACATCTAAACAAAAGGTAAGTGCAGCATCACAGGCCTTAAAAACAGGACTTGCACTGAATTGTGTTCAGAGCCATTTAAATGGCAGTCTTTTAATCATTTTAATGAAGATAAATGAAACAAAGCCCTTTATATAAACAGTTTATTTACTCTAAACAGCAACACAGACAGAACGCCATATAAACACAAAGGAAGTGATGCAGAATAAGGATGCTGGCTGACTTTGGATCTCAGAGGCTCTTAAGCAATAACAACCTAGTTTCTGAAAGATAGAAAAACAAATTCAGGGAGGGAAGGGGGTGGAGGGCATGATTTTTTTTTTTTCATACAGCCAGCTAGAGGCTAAATATAGTTCTAACATTTTAAAGCATGCCTGCATCAGATAGCAAAGTAACTAGAGATACTAGTGAATTTATAGAAGTATAAAAGTTTATAATTTTACAGCAGTTGAAATACTGACATCAATATTAAAATAAAAGCAAGTTTTACATAACAATCAAAAATACAAAAGACTGAAGGAAGAGACCCTGTATGAAAAAACTGGGGGCAATTCAGCAAATTTAGAACTGTATACAAGTGGCGAATATGGAAAATGGCACACATACAACCCCCTCCCCTAAGTGGATATTAATTGTACATAGCAACATTAGATTTTGCAAAAGTTTTGTAAACAAGTTCTTGCCAACCAATCCCTTCCTTTTTAAGATGCTGCATGACAGATGCTTATGATGGTGCAAACTTCTTGGCTTGTGCTCGAACCCTCTTTTCGTATTCCACTCTGTTTTGGCTGAATAGAGGAGAGAGAAAGGGTAATTACAGCTTGAGAAATCAGAGGCCATATTATAGAGTTATTCTTCTATTTCTCTTCAATATGAAACTAAGTCATTGCTGAAGGCAAAACCGTTAGATAGGAATTCACCAAACACTACAATTTATTACAGGCTTTTCTGGACCATTACTCTGATAATTTCCTTTGGAGGGAAGTAAGGTACTGTTTAACTAGTTTCTTTCCAAACTTCATCTGCTGTCAAATGATTGTACTGTCTGACTTCATACCATACCAGTCTCTATAAACAGGTTTGCGCCTGCTTTTTTTCAAGGCCAGCTGTACCTTACGTGCAAGCATTCTTGCTCATCAGAACACAAGTTTTCCACTCCCCATGTTAAGACCTGAGGTCATTAACAATAAATTCCAGTATCCTAACAGCACAAAGTGGTTGATGAGAGCAGTTCGCTAACAGCTGGTGAACTTCATATGATTTTTGAAGTGTCATCTTTACTGCTTTGAGGAGAGAGGGCAAGTGCTCTTTTAAGAAATGGGAAAATGGTAACAGTATGGTAGTTTCAGCCTTTATCTCTGCAGACCCTGACTTACAGCATTAGGTTTATCCTAACCTCAGTTGGAAAAAAAAAGCTAGCTCAACATTTTGAAAAAAAAAAAACCAACCTACAGTTCACTAAGTCTAGCATACTTGCTACAGATTAATTAAACAAGCAAGTACTACTTCAGGGAACTATGACCAGTCATTAAGCCTCAGACTCGACACATAAAAGGGCAAGTTCTTTGTTTTCTATTCTTGGGCCAACAAGGGATGGTAGTAGCTTAGTAGAGCATCCATTTACATTCAACGCCATATTTTGTATTAGCTGTCAGAAGTGTCAGTCAAGAGCTAAACAAAAATTTGTTACCATTACTCTTGTGCCAAAGGTAGTTTACAGTGACTAGATTTTGCAGACAGCTTTGCAGTAAACTTAACTTACTTTCAGCTATGAAGGCTTGCTGCAGTAAAAAAAAAAAAAAAAAAAAAGGCAGCAAATTATATCCTCAGAAGTTGACAGTTCGGGGGGGGAGAAGAAATGAAGCCAATTTTGGTCACATCCAATGAACAATTACCAGCAAGCAGACCGAAAATACTCTAGTTTCTTCTCAAACAAATTTACAAACTTTATTCTAAAATTTTTCTTTAAGTTATATTGCATTGTCACATGAGAACACAACCTAGCTCTTAAGTCTCACACCCTCAGAATCCACACAAAAGAATGCCTGCCATAGTAGACTCTGCATGCCTACAGCAGAGAGGAGGAAGTAGGTTAGCACATTCGGAGTGCTAAAGTTAGACTGACAGTACCAAAGCAATCCTGAGAATGTGAACAAGTATTCTTATTTTGAATACAAAGTTTATTCTTGAATTTTAACAATTTGACTACAAGACATCTATTTAAATAACACTGCATCTTCCCCAGTATTTATCAACTATGCCAAATTACAGATGCATACATAATCCTGCTCTGTTGAACTTCTTCTACCAGTTACTCATTAAGCAGTAAGAGAGACACACTCTCAGACTGCAGAAATATAGTAACCCATCTGGAATACTATGCATGTCCAAAAGACATGAAGAATAAATGGGAGACTACATATCTGAAGTAACAAAAAATGTGTAATAGTTTATTCTTAATAGATTTTTTTTTTCTAGAAGCACTTACAATAAAGCAGAAACAAGAGTAGCAAAGACTGGTTTTGTACATATATGTGTGTGGGAGGTGATAAATAAAACACACAGACTATTTATACATGTATGAAAGAATACTATTCCTGCCCTATATTCCCTCAGAGTGGCTTTTAATAAAAAGTAAAAATAAAAATGGGGGGAGGCCTGCCTCATCATTACTGACTCCCAAAGGTGCTGCCTACAACTGTGGCGATCTAACTGTCCTCCATACGCACACAGTCCCACCAAGTCTTCTGTAGATACTTAAAAAAAAAATAGAGTGAAGCCCTTAATTAAATCCAAGATGCACTACCCATCCCTATGTTTCCTTTTCACTAGGATCTTATAATAGACTTTCTTGACATAGCTTGCATGTAAAGTCTCAAAATGCCATTTTTCAAACTTGGCACTCTCCTGGAGACTTGTTCTTCTATCCAGAATGGTAATTCTACATTTCCACCTTGGTCATTTCAGTAGCTGTCAGTGCCAACAGCATTTGTTTAAAGTGTTTTGCTCCCCTAAAGATTATAGATTTTACAATCCATTTTTAATGCTGGGAAAAATTTAAGATTAAGCAAAAAAAAAAAAAAAAAAGAAGTACTTTTTAGCTCATAAATTATCACCTTTCCTAACCAATGCAAACTTCATTCTGCTAAAGCTACAAGCTTTCTGTACTTTTTAAGCTATTCTTTTCGAAGATCCAGTTTCCACACAAGTGCTTATAGGTACCCACTACTGGACAGAAGTAAGTTACTCCTATACTGATGAATGGGACTTGTTACCTAATTCAGTCTCCTCTATCACTGTCTCATGAAGTCATTATGCCTCATCACTACTACTCAGCCTTTAGGGGAAAGGATTCTATGTTGGGCTAGTACCAGGATGAGAATCATGGTCTAACTGAAGGAGTCTTCACACTTTATTGCTGTTGCAATGCTATTAAAAGCTCCACTAGCCTATTAACCCTGAAGTTACTGCTCAAGTTTAGCACAACCTAGGCATCTCTACATGATACAGCCATGAAGGTAGGAAAATTCACCATATCATTCCTAAAAACATTTGCATGTTATAGCATTAACAGACAGCTGTAGGCAATACAACAGCTTTCAAGCTGATACGCAGATACTTACCAGTAAATTGTGTAAGCCTCTGCTTGAGCTGGGTCTTGAATATTTGGTTCATTTAGAAGTTCTTGTATTCCTAACAAGATCTGTAGAAGAATGAATAGAAGTAACATAGGCACAGATATTACTGAGACATTAAATTAAAAAACCCGTAGAAACACACAGTGAACATCTTATATTCACATCAGATAAGCAAGCAAAGCAAATAAAAGGGCTAAGAATAAGTCTAAGTACAATTAATGACCTGTTTAATTGTGATTGCTGGCCTCCAGTCCTTATCCTCCTCTAAGATGGAGAGACACACTGTGCCTGAAGGATACACGTTTGGATGGAATAATGGTGGTTCAAATTTACCTGAGGAAGAAGAGAGAATTACTTGCATGCAGCACTAAGACTAAGATCAGAGAGTTGGTTTAGATTAGTGGGGACAAAAAAAAAAGAAAAAAAAAGAAAAAAAAAGGCTAAAGACCCCCCGCCCCCCCCCCAAAAAAACCCCAACAAAAACCTGCACAGATTTCTGGAGCTATTAATACTGGTTTTCTTCTTGGCTCAGCCTGCACCTAAAGCAGGAACTCCATCACATCTGTGCTATCCATCCAGGCAACGTAACACTATCATTGTGACCAGAAATCTTTTGGTATAGGAATGGAAACTGACAAAATAGTTTGTAGTAGCTTTGTGGTAAAGACCTTTTTAAACCAATCCTGTCTTTACAGACTCACATACTACTATATAAGGGAAAGGTACTGCCCTTCACTCTTCTCTCTTCACTTTAAAATACTGAAAGTTCCATACAAAGAAGAGTAAGTTTCTAGCATTTTCTTCAGTTTCACTTTTCCTTTATGTATAATCAAGATGCACTGAACAAGAGGAATCAAGTTTAAGTTGCAAGACTGACTGAAGGAGTAGGCTTGTGCAGCTCTCCCTCTGCCACAATCTATATTCTGGCATTTCTTTAATCTTTACAGGACTTAAATGCAACAGCCACCATCTTGAGTAATGTAATGAACACTTGTTTAGCGCTATGAAATATCTACATGTTAGTGCAGTTTTCAAATCCATCTGACATCACAAGTAAGTCTTGCTTATGAGCTGCTCAGTGAAGTTCAGTAGGAACTCAGAAGCTGCATTGGTAAGAAGTCTTACCAGTCACATATACATCTTATTTAAGGCATGAGAGTTCATTTAACACTTGCAGATGTGCTAGTTGGTATATCTCAAGATACTGTTGTTAAATATTTTCTAGTTAAAAGATATGTTTCCCCTTGTGTCACATGTATTTAGGTGGTAACAAATACCACCTAACAAAAGGAGTAGCCAAGACAACTGATACAGCCGAAACACCAAAATGAAATGAGAAATGAACCGCTGTCAAAAGAGCCATTTGTAATCAGTCATTGATTTGAGTTGGTAGCCAATTCAAAAACCAGGAAACTAGGCAAGGCAATAGATATTTTCAGATTTCTAAAGTAGGTAAGTTGAAATGGGATAAGGAAAATTCAAAAACTTAGCAAGGAAACTAGGTATCTGAAGATATCTGTTGTACGGAGTATCAGGAAAAGAACAGATCCATGTTTTAGAGCAAGTCAATTAAAAGGTTAAAGTTGATGGAACTTTTTGGGTTTTAATTATTTTTTCTAAGTTCTTGCCTTAGAAGACCAACTTAACAGTAAGAACACACAAAGGGATTTGGTCTAACCATGCCTACCTATTAGTTTCCTAAGAGTGCTGATCAAGTAGCAGACCCTTCAAGCACTGCTTCTGTCAAACTTTGAGGAAACCCATACAGCAATCCCCCTCTCCTCCCAATTTTGTTCTATTGAGCACTTAACTCATTTCATCACAACTTTCTAAATGCAAAGTGGTGGGCGGGGAAAAAAAAAAATCTGTAAGAACAGTAATTCATAGAACCTCATGGACTAGTTTAACATTTTTCTAATAAACCCATGTTTTTTAGTCATTTTACTTACATTTTGGGGGTGAAGAAGGGTAGTCATCCTTGAAAAGCATCCGTAGTTTAAATAAGCCTCCTTCCCATGGTGTCTATAAAAAGTTAAGGTAAAGTTTAGACTACAGCAAGGAAAAGTCAAACTTGTGGAAAACAGCTTATCAAGAATACAGTTTCTCAGGCAAAGCACAAGACATCCTTCTGCTACACAGCAGAAAACAGCTGTCCTACGCTGTAGCATGCTGTCTAGACTGAGACAAGTTATCCCACTTATATAAGGAGTTGAAGAAAGGAAACCCTGCTTTTCCACTTCATTACAGCTAGTAAGTGTTGCTGAGTCATCAATAGTTGGGATCATTGCCAACAGTTCCATATACAAGTTTTCATAGTACACAGAAGAACAGAATACTTCAAGTTTTACATGATACACATGCAATGAGGAAGGGGCCATTACAGCCCCACTTAAAGTAAGTCTGAGAAGATAAGATATGGATACACCCCTTAAGCACGTGGATGTAAATGGCTTCTATTTTGCCTCATGAGAACGTGGCTAAGAAAACCACAAGTGAACAAAAAATTTGCACAGCACTGTAGTACTGCTACAGTTAATGAGGTTCACTAAACTAACGCTGTCTGGATTTGGTAGCAGGTAGTCTCACACATTCCATCTTTTTGTGTAACAAATTCTAAGATGCTTTTTATCCCCATCAGAAACTGGGAAGAGCACTGATAAGAGCAGCTCCCATGCTACACAGCAGACCAAATAAGACAGCACTACTCAGAAGGGTCATATAAACACAGGAAAACATCTAGCAAAGCACAAAAAGCCTGTCTCAAATATATACTTCCTTGTCATCTTACTTGGAAATAAGGAAAAAAGCCCATCTTCTGACAAACTGATTTCTGGCAAGTGTAGAAATACAGAAAAGTTTATTATATATGTAAAATTCAGACCACTTCTCTAACTTGCCCTTGCTATGGAAACACTGCAATGAAAATAAGTGTTGGGTTCATTCTTTAAAACAAACTGGAGTAAAGATGGTCTCACACCTTATCGACATAAATATTATCCTCAGGGACAGACAGGTACGTTTGAAGACCACTTTAGGAGGAAATCCCTAACTCTTTCCTACCTGAATTATGTGATTTTTTTTTAGCAGAAGGAAAAAGAAAAAAAGGGAAAAAACCACCAAAAAACCCGACCCCAAAAAAGCAGCAGCACTCCATTGTCGTTGGTATTTATTGTGCAAAGTGTCAAGCTAGAATAGGAAAAAAAATGTGCTACTGAATACCAAGATAACGTTGTTTTAAAAAGCAAATTAGTTTCATTACATTTGCTATAGTGCACTTAAAGAACTTCTTCTGAACAGCTGTAGTCAGTTGTCAACAACTAGTAATATCTATTCTCCATACCTTCTCAGAAGAGACGTGTCCATTTTTAGAAGAGAGGAGCCTTTTGACAGAATAAACTTTTCCTATTTTGTTTGCTTCCAGTCATAGGTGAAGACAAACAGCTTTTAATAATTTCTTCGAGTAGAACACCAGAACAATCAACAAAAAGTTTTTACTGTCTTTCTGATAGAGCAACATACCTTATGGATCAAAGACAGCAGACACTCAAAAGACTTACTAAGATAATAGTTTGACAGCAGTATCATCAAGATTGTATTGCGTTACTGGATGGGTTGCAGATATTGAGTCAAATTCTAGGTAGTTAATAAGTGATTTGCTGTCAAAAAAGTGAATGGAGATATCCAACCCAGGACTAACACCACACGTTACTTCAATTTTGGATCTGGCTGACAAGAAAGCATTTTGGTGTTTTCAACTACTCATCTGTTTTACAGGAAGCAGCTGCAGTACAGCATGCCTCCAAACACAAAGGCAATAGAGGGCAACTGGTTGGTCGGGTAGACACGAGCCAGACATGCTGCTTCTTGTTAAAGACACAGCATTTTTACTAGAGTAAAAACCCTGATTTTTTAGATAAATCTCTACCAGGAATCACATGAGCATAACTGATCTTTTCCTGGTGTGATAAGTTTTCTAGGAGGCAAGAAGCTGGCTTTAAGTGTCTTGTTTGCTTGATTTTGTGGTTTACAAAACTTTAAAGCAGTAACATGAAGATTTTGTATGGCCTGAAGATTTTACGTTTAAAGGTGACATCTTGAAATGGTACATAACTGGCTATTACGAGGGATAATCTTATTTTGGCAGAACACGAGGGGATGAGTTTTCCCTTACACAGTTAAATTATTTTTAGGTGCTTCTTTAAGAACTACCTTGAGCTGTGCAGACAACTACTAAAATACTGAGCTAAGTTATAACCGTAACAGCAATGCCATATTCAGTGTTAAACTGAGGTAGTAGTACAGAATCTGCAGGTTTTGCCTACACACCTTGTCTTCTCAGAATCTAAGAAACGAGACCTTAACGGGACTTAAGCACATTGGCAAGAGGCAGTAGAACAGGCAAAGCAACAAAAGAAGTCCCACATCCAATGCAAAATGCTGAAGACCCAAAAGAATGAAAACCATCAAGTAATTAATAGTAGTATCTCAGAAGAAACAATGGCATCCAATAGATTCAAGAATAATCTCTACATGCTAAGTATCATCTTGAAAAATAGAAAGAAGAGTCTGCTCAGAATGAGGTGTTATAATGGCAGTGTACAAAATCAAAGTTTCATGCATTAATGATTATTTCCACTTGAAAATTTGCATTTGTCCTGTCCCCTGGAACCAGAGCAAGCTGATAAAAATAAACAATTCTGGTCTCTACAGACTTTTTCCTTTCCCTTGTTATTTTAAGGAAAGGGACACAGAAGCACAAGTAAAATCAGATAAAAAGAAACAAGGTTAGAGAGTTCTATTCTTCTTTCCCTAATACAAAAAGGGAAAATTCCATAAAATGGAAGGCAATGAGATTCCATGTTGATAGCATAGAATTTTTTTCCATTAAATCCAAAACCTTAAAACCAGTGCTACAGCACTTCTCTAGGACTGCAGGGTCTCACTATTTAGTGGGGAAAAAAAGGTACTGGCAGTTAACCAGCAGAGGCAACATTTTGGTAGTATTCATTTTCAAGCTTTAGGGCTTAAGCCAGCATTTAGTAAGAACAAAAGTCACAATAAACCCTGGCATAAAGTAGAAGACAATCTCAAGTCTGCTCAATGCAGGATTCTCACATACTCCTCTGAAAACTTTTATTCTTTAGGTGGTCAGTGACAACAGCTGAACAGGCTCATGGTATATTTTGTCCAGTATCATTCCTAGCCCACTCCACCTAGATTCTGAAGTAGCAGCAGGATCCAAGCATTTCTATTAAAGTACATATAAGTCATACTCTCAGTTGTCAGTGTAATGCATGTGCAGGTTTATGTTACTTTTCACCATAAGTGAGATGTTAGGACAACAGTAAGTCTTACCCCTTTCTTTCCCGGAATAGCACACTCCCAGTTCATTAGATTCATTGTGCCATCTGGATTTTTTGTAGGTACTGCTACAAATCCCTGAATTAAGGCAAAAAGCCAAAGAGTAAGGATTTCAGAAGATGTACTTAGAATTCTTCATGACATACTTTATCTTTACACAGAGTTATCTCTTTTTATACTACATAATTTTAAGCAGCTTTTTTATTTAAAAAATTAATTTAATTAAAAAAAAAAAATCACATCAGGGTAAAGAAAAAAAAATCATCATCAGAACACCAAAATAACTGCAATCAGAAATTTGACAGTTCTCATACTTACAAATGGATGATCTTTTCTCCAGGCTTTTCTCTCCTGTGCAAGTCTACTAAGAGCTATGCCAGACATATTCAGAATCCCTCTAAAACAAAAATAATTGCTTTTAGTATAAACTTTTACTTACAGTGTAAACAACACATTATATTATCTGTTCATAAGCCCTGCTTACTCAGGAAATATTCTGGCCTCTGATTTTCACTACTATAGCCAAGACACACATTTTTGCACACCCTGCAGAAGTTAACATTCAGAAATAACATCAAGTTTGCCCTTGTCAACAACCTCTTAGTTATGGGACTTGACCTACAAAATACTATCCCCAACTTGTGTTTTATATCTGAACCACATCTTAGAAACAACTTTGACAGCAGCTTGACAACTGAAACGCTATTAGTAATGGGAAAAGTACGCATGGTACTTCCTACTTGTGCAACTGATAAACATACATCAATCTCCTTACTACAACACAAAAGGTATGGCTTTCTTCTGTAGGCAAACACCTGTACTGCTCCTGTTTCTGGCAAACAGGGGAATAAGAATGTTATTTTCAGACTGTAACTTCCCATTGAAAGCCAGTATTCTACACAAAAGCAACACAGGTGCAGAACTTAACAAAATCACCTCAGTTTTGCAGTGATGCCACTATACAACTTCTAGACAGCAGAAGGAACAGACAGGAATACAGAACTGAGTGAAGGAAGAGCCACTGGCCCGCTCATTCCACAAGACAGGTTTTCAATTCCGCTATAAGCAGAATGATCTTTCTGCACCTTCACTGCCTTAGTAACAGCCAAGCCTGGTGTCTGAGACTGCAGAAGAAACACGTACAGCACAGGCCACTACTGTGCATGATGCAAGAACAGTTCTAGACGCAACAGTTGCCAACAAAATGGTGCTTTGAAATTCAGAGGAGGATTCTCCATTCACCCAGAACAGCAGTCAAAGGGAGAGTTTATTTTTCATTGTCAAACTGTATCTAAACTCAGGGCTTCATTAGCCACATGGTCAAAACAAACTCCAGTGAAGGTTTTTAATCCTCTTCCCTACTGCATTTATACCCATTTTAAATAAGAGCTGATACTTGGCAGTTGGGGAAGTCAGGCCAATTTGTTCTCAACTCCACACATAACCAACAAGCCTTTATGACAGCCAGGAGAGTAGAATTCTTCCACTAAACAAGGTCACAGAATTAATGAAAGGAGTGTTACCACTCTATTAAAACAAACACTTAAACACTGGTTAAGAACTATGCAAATTCACATTCTATTAATATGTAGGTTACTTGTAAGAATATTGCAGTCTACTACTATAACCATAGGAATTGTAGCTCACAAAGATGCTTGTTTTAAAAATTTCACACATTCACGCTATGCCCTTTAGCATGATGTTCATGCTGAAAATATGTACCAGGAACTGACCTATTCCATGTAGGATATGTAGAAATGTTCATCTCATGTTCATCTGTTATACCCTTTAAAGATTAGAAGACAGCATGCTTCCAATTTAAATATTTACACATCAAAGTGGCTTAGCAGTGCAGACACCTTAACTAGAAGTCTTTAAAAGCACCAGATTAAGAATTTTATGCAGTTCCTAGGACAGCTAGTATTTCAAATCCCTCCTTCTAGCATTTTTTCAAAATCAGTTTTGCATGGATGGCCGTAATCCATAATTTCAACTCCAAACTAGCAATTAAATTCATGTCAGATCAAGCTTCTTAAATCACAGAATCACAGAATGGTTTGGGTTGGAAGGGACCTTATAGATCATCTAGTTCCAACCACCCTGCCATGGGTAGGGACACCTTCTACTAGACCAGGTTGCTCAAAGCCCCATGCAACCTGGCCTTGAACACTTCCAGGGATGGGGCAATCCACAACTTCTCTGGGCAACCTGTTCCAGTGTCACACCACCCTCGCAGTAAAGAACTTCTTCCTTACATCTAATCTAAATCTACCCTCTTTCAGTTTAAAGCTATTACCCCTTGTCCTACCACTACATGCCCTTGTAAAAAGTCCTTCCCCACCTTTCCTGTAGGCCCCCTTTAGGTACTGGAAGGCTGCTATAAGGTCTCACTGGAGCCTTCTCTTCTCCAGGCTAAACAACCCCCACTCTCTCAGCCTTTCCTCATAGGGGAGGTGCTCCAGCCCCCTGATCATCTTTGCAGCCTCCTCTGGACCCGCTCCAACAGGTCCATATCCTTCTTATGCTGGGGGCCCCAGAGCTGAATGCAGTACTCCAGGTGGGGTCTCACAAGAGCAGAGTAGAGGGACCATTAACACTCAGTAAACACACACACACAAAGGCTATATTCAGTCCAATATTCCTCTAGTATTCCCAACACATCCGTCCTTCTTGGTTGTATGTCTGAAGATTTGAAGGACTTAGTCTACACAAACTGTACATACCACTTCAGATCTACCACATGCAGGAGATGTGGAGCTACTGAAAAGATACCGTCAGAACAAAAAGACTCTCCCTTAACCAAATTATACAGGGAGTAATTTTAAATATTTTGTGAGCCCATGCCCTTGCAACAGATGTAAATGAGCTACTGAATATATGGCAGAATTTCAGTTGTGCTGTTAGTAGCTGGTGGTCCACTGTAATAATACCAACCTTCCCATAATAGTTTGAGAAAATTTTTTGTGCTTATAAACCACTCAAATATTCTTAGGTAGTTTAGCAACTCAGCTACCTTTTCTGCCAAGAAACATATTACAGGATACTTTCAAACACATGAATTATATTTCCTGTGGCTAACAGCCAATTAATTACATGCACCTCAAGGGAAATGCCAACTTCTCAGAGGGCATATAAATGACATATGTCCTACAAAACATCACCAATCAAATAACTTTCCAACAGAAAACCCCCAAGTTTTCAGGCTCTGTATCCTGATTGCTTTTGCAACTGGTTATGCACTATACTGTGCCCCAGTAAATTAAAGATTTTCTTATGTTTTATAAATACCTTTTCAAATCTTGAGGCACTTGACTTAGTTAAGCACTGACAGGCTACATCCAAAATTTCAGCATATATGAGAGACCACAGGCTTCAGTTACCCTGATGAGTGCAGACAAGCATCTAAAACCTCATCACAAACTACTACCAAGTAGAGATTAGCGACAAAGAAGACTGAAAGCCCGTTTCAAAAATTAAGATCCTGTTAGGTAAGCATCCCCTCAAAAGTAAGTCAATCTATTGACAAATTACCAATATATACTCTCTAGCAGCTCTTCAGTACAAGAACTTAACTTTAGTCCTGCTGGAGCTTGAGATAGGACAGAGATTGATCACCTCAGTATATATTTTGATCTCAAAAATTATGGAATAGCAGGAAGGAGTGAGATACTAAGTGGGTATTAAACCTGAAGATGCGATATTCTCACTGCTACTTTTATATTCTTCAATAATTTATGTGCATGGTTTGTTTGGTTGCTGGGTTTTTCTTCCTCTCTCCTTTGGAATAGTAGTTTGCCCAGATATCTATAAGTTAAGTTTAGCTCTTGTAAGCTTTTGAAATACCTCACAAGTGCAAGATATGTCTATTGACCTGAAATAGTTAAATTAAAAAAAAAAACCAAAACCCCAAACCAAAAAAACCCACAAACACCACAGACACCACCAAAACCACATACAAAACAAAAAAACCCCAAACACCCCAGTTCTTAGGATTTATTTTTTTTAAATATCACAACTAATTTGTTTTCTTCACCTGAGAAATTTACTGCTGATTAACAGAATCTAAGTCCTAACACATTTACGTGCTACATCACTGGAAAGAACACAAACTTTCACACCAGAGGAAGTATATCAACCCTACCTTGCAGGGGCCACACAACTGTACTTAAGAGACCAGTCTTCACGTTGTGTTTGGGATTAATTCCCCCAAGCACACTCTGGCATTAAGAGGTAGCAATGCCCCTTTTACTGCTATCAACTCATTAGAAAATTAACAGAAACTTCCAAATTTACTCAGCAGTTTGCCTCTGCCGCTGTTACTACTACCTATTTTGGAAAAAAGGACAAAGCAAATCCAACACACTCATCACAGGCGCAAACTTTGTGTTCCATTACAAATCATCTTACCCATCTATACCCTCTGATGGCGGGGGGAGGATAGAACCTACTGCCAAACACAAAATGCAAGTCTTGCAAAGAAGCGTTCACATGCCACCGGAACGGCAATTGCACCCACAGTTCTGACCCATGACAAGTCTCTAAATACATTAACAACATGCTCTTTAAGTCTGAAGAACTTTCAACAGCTCTTATTAATTCCAAACAGGAAAGAAAAAAAAAAAACCCAAAAGAAAAAACCCGTTAAGATTACTAGCCTCACATTTTTACTTTGCAGGTTAAATACTGACAGAGGAAGACATTATCAATCGGCGTAGTGTGCCCCAAAACTATACAAACTTTACTTTTCGGAAGGGTGGAGAAAGCCAAGAGCTGAGGTTTAATCAGAGCAGGCTAAGTCCCGACCGGAACAGAAAGTCTCCTCCTGCCTGGGGCACGGAAAAGGTGGAAGAGGCGGCACTAAGCCGAACGGCTACCAGAGTCGCGAGGAGAACAACAAAAGGAGCCGCGCGGCAACAGCTCTCGATGCCCGACCGGCCGAGTAGCTTCGCCCGGAGCAGCCGCGGCAGGGCCCAGCACCGCCCGCCTCCGCCGAAGGCCGCTGCTCTCGCGGGCCCTGCGCGGGGGCCGGGTCAGCCTCCGAGGCCTGCACAGGGCACCCCGGCGCCCGCCCGCCGGCTCCCGGGCAAGCACCCCTCGGGGCGGGGACCGCTTCGCGCAGAGCCCGGCAGTGCCCGGACCTCCTCGGTGAACTCGGCCCGCGGCGAACCGGGACCTCCGGGGGCGGGCCGCAGGAGACGCGGAGCCCGCCT